>NC_133659.1:112298661-112584173 GCF_037893015.1 Macrotis lagotis
ACAGTATAAGAGGAAATGAGAATAAAAAGTGGCTGGTAAGGCTTAAACCTGTAACCAAATCCATTACACTTCATCTGAAGAAAAAAAGCAGAGGTAGCAATCATGATCTCAGACAAAGTCAAAATAAAAACAGAACTAATTAAAAGGAAACTTCATTTTGTAAAAAGGTAACATAGAAAATTAGGTAATATCAATAATAAATGGATGTGTATCAAATGGTATAGCATATAAATTCTTAAAGGAAAAGCTAAATGAGTTATAGGAGGAACTAGATAAAACAATTATATTGATGGGGATCTCAACTTTCCCTTCTCAGAACTAGACAAATCTAATCACAAAATAAATAAGAAAGAATAGAATTTTAGAAAAGTTGAATTGCTAGAGCTCTGGAGAAAACTGAAAGGGAATAGAAATAGGATAGCTTTTTCTCAGTTGTACATGATATCTTCATAAAAACTGACCCCAAATTAGGACTTAAAGCTTCACAACCAAATGAAAAAAGATAGAAATATTAAATGCATCCTTTTCAGATTATAATGCAATCAAATTACATCCAATAAGTCCCCTTGGAAACATAGAATAAAGATTAATTGGAAACTAATCTAATCCTAAAGAATGATTAGGTCAAAGAACATATCAAAGTAATTATCAATAATTTCATTAAGAAGAATGAGAACAATAAGAGAACATAGCAAAATTAATGGAATGGGGGCAACTAGGTGGCGTAGTGGATAAAGCACCGGCCCTGGAGTCAGGAGTACCTGGGTTCAAATCCGGTCTCAGACATTTAATAATTACCTAGCTGTGTGGCCTTGGGCAAGCCACTTAACCCCGTTTTTGCCTTGCAAAAAAAAAATCTCTGCAAAATTAATGGAATGAAATGGAGCCAAATCAGTACTTAAGGGAAAATTGAAATCTTATATCAATAAAGAAAGAGCAGATGACTGAATTGGGTATGCAATAAAAAAACTAGAAAAAGAACAAATTAAAAATCAAGAGGAGAGATTAATAAAATTTAAAGTATGAAAATCATTGAACAAATAAATAAAACTAGGAGTTATTTTTATGAAAAAAAGAAATGAGATAAACACTTAGTTAATTTGATTTTAAAAGAAGAAAGAAGAAAACAAAATTGTCAGTATTAAAAATGGAAAGGGTGGATTCAGCATCAATTATTAGGAACAATTTTTACCCAATTATATGCCAATAAACCTAATAAGATAAATTAAATAGATGACTATTTATAAAAAAATATAAATTGCCAAGAATAATTATTTAAGTAATCCTGTCTTAGAAAAAAGTAGTTGGATGAGCCACTGATGAGCTCCCTGAGAAAAAATTCCTAGGACCACATGGATTCATAAGTGAATTCTACCAAATATTTAAAGAATAATTTTAATACTATATAACCTATTTTGGAAAATAGGAAAAGATGGAGTTCTACCAAAATTCTTTTACAAAACAAATAAAGTGCTGATACCTAATAGAGGAAGAGTCAAAACATAGAAATTTTAAATAAAACACCAGCAAGAAAGTTACAGCAATATATATATATATATATATATATATATATATATATATATATGACACATAATGATCAGGTGGGGTATATACCAGGAATTCAGGCTGGCTCAATATTAGGGAAACTATCAGTATAATTGACCATATCAATAAGAAAGAAAAACAAAAATCCTATGATTATCCAAATGGATACAATAATGTACTTTTTAACAAAATGCAATACTCATTCCTATTAAAAAACACTAGAAAGCATAAGAATAGGTGGAGTCTTCCTTAAAATGACAAATAGTATCTATTTAAAAACTATCAGCAAGCATTATCTGATTTGGGATAAACTAGAAGCCTTACCAATAAGCTTGGAGTGAAGCTAGGATGCCAATCATTATTATTCTATTCATTATCATTCATTGGAAATTGTATTAGAAATGCTAGCTATAGCAATAAGAGAGAAAGATATTGAAGGAATACAAATAGGAAAAGATGAAACAAACCCATAATTCTTTGCAATTTATATTATGGTATACTTAGAGGATGCTAGAGAATCTACTAAAAATTAGTTTTAATAATTAACAATTCAGTAAATTGAAGGTTATGGAGTAAACTCCCACAAATCATCAGTATTCCTATATATTACCAACAAAATCTAGCAGGGGAGGAAATAGAAAGAGAACTTCTATTTAAAATAACTTAAGACAGTATAAAATATAAAAATCTTCAGACAGTATAAATACTCAGGAGCTATAAGAACACAATTGCAAATCACTTTTCACACAAATAATCAGATCAAAAGAACTGGAGAAATACTACTTACTCATGGATAGGCTAAGCCAGTAAAATAAAAACAACAATTCTGTATAAATTAATTTATTTATTCAGTGCCATACTAATCAAACTATCAAAAATCATTTTAGAGAGGTACAAAAAATAACAAAATTCATCCAGAAGAACAAAAAGTCAAGAATATAAAATGATTAGTAGAAAAAATATAAAGGAAGGTGTCATAGTAATACCAGTAATACAAAGTGATTATCATCAAAACAATCTGATTTTTATTTATTGTTCAGTCATTTTAGCCACATTCAACTCTTCATGACCCTATTGGTGGTTTTCATGGCAAAGTGTTTACTATTTTCTTCTCTTGTTCATTTTACAGAGGAGGAAACTAAGGCAAACAGGATTAAGTGACTTCCCCAGACTCACACAGTAAGTAAAGTAAGTAAAAGTCTAAGGCTGGATTTGAATTCAGGTTTTCTTAAAACAATATATAACATTCTCTCCTCTATCACCTACCTGTCAATCATCAAAACAATCAGGTATTCACTAAAAAAATAGAGTGATGAAACATTGGAATAGATTAGGCACACAATACATACTAGTAAATGACCACAGTCACCTAGCATTTGATAAACTCAATGAATCAAGCTTTTGGAAAAAGAACTCATTAGTTGGCAAAAATAGCTGGGAGAACTGAAAAGCATTTTGGTAAAAACTAGGTACAGAACCATATCTCACACTTTATAGCAAGATAAGGTCAAAATTGATAGGGTGATATCATAAGCAAATTAAGAAAGCATGGAAAATTTTACTCATCAGATCTATGGCTAAACCAAATGAAATAGAGAGCAGTACAGCATATAAAATGGACAATTTTCATATAAAAAGGTTTTGTACAAGCAAGATTAGAAGAAAAGCAGGAAACAGGAAATTTTTTAAGTTTTATTTTTTCTGAAAAAAAATCTCATTTCTTAAATGTATGGAGAACTGAGTCAAATTTATAAGTAAAGAAATCTTTACCCAATTGATAAATGGTCAAAGGACATGAACAAGCAATTTTCAGAACAAGAAATCAAAACCATCCACACATATGAAAAAGGCTCTAAATCACTATTGATTAGAAAACTTAAAGTAAAACAATCCTGAGGTACCATCTATGAGATTGGCTAATGTGACAGAGGAGGAAAATGATACATGTTAGAGGGGATGTGGAAAAATTGGGACATTAATGAATGCCCTGATATGAAGTTGTTAACAGATTCAACAATTTTGAAGAGCAATTTGGAAACATGCTCAAAGGGCTATTTAACTGTGCATACCCTTTGAACCAACAAAACCACTAGAGATCAAAGAAATCAAAGAGATCAGAGAGAAAGAAAAATATCTATACTTAAAAAATATTTATAATTTTTTTGAGGTGGCAAAGAATTGGAAATTGAGATTTTGAGAAATTCAAATTTAGTTCAGCAGCTAAAGTTCTGGTAGATGATTGTTATGGAAAACTACTATACTATAAGAAATGAGGAGTAGGATGCTTTTAGGAAAAGACTGATTTAAAGTGATGCAACATGAAATAAATAGAACCAGGAGAACAGGTTGGACAATAATAGCAATAATATAAGGATGCTCAATTGTGAGACATAGCTATTTAGATCAAGACACTGATCCAAGGCAATTTTGAAAGACTTTTGATGAAAAACACTATACACCTCCAAAGGAGGAACTGATGGAGTCTGGATGTTGATCAAAGCATACTTCTTAAAATTTACTTTTCTTGCTTTTTTTGATCTCTGTGTGTGGCTTTTTGGGTTTTTTTGGTAACTTGGCTAATATGAAAATATATTTTGCATGGCTTCACATTTCTATTTTAAATCAAATTGCTTGCCTTATCAAGGAGGATGGAGGGGAGAGAGGCAGGGAGAGAATTTGGAACTCAAAATTAAAAAAAAATGTTAAAAAAAGTTTAGATGTAATTGAGAAATATTTAATGAAGTAAAAAAACATATTTGGAGAAAAAGAAAAACAGTCCATCTGAAAAAAATCTGGGAGCTGCAGCAAACTGCAAGCTCAGGAGTCATCAGTTTATTTCGGCAGACAAATATTTCAGAAAATTCCCTGAAATTGTTCATGTTTCCTAGTCCCTATTAAGTACCACTTTCATTCTCTTGAAAATAAAAATTCTGTCTGATAGTTTTACTTTGCCAAACATATTATTTGCCATTACTTAGGTGATTCCAAAGCAGGAAAGATGGGTCAATTTTACTCCTACACCTCTTCTCTGGAATAGTGGCTTTTAAAAAAACTTGGTGGAAACTGTAGGCTGAGTTTTAAACAAAGGCGTATTTACTTAACACATAGCAGTTTGAATGTACATAGAGAAAATGCAGATTTAGGGAAGCCTATTATGTTGAATTGTTTATAAACATTAAAGTACTATATCAATGTTAAAGCTGTCTTTTGGTGGTTAGAATTGGTCTACTAGATGAACGATGGGAAAAATCAAAACTAGTTAAAAGACTTAATAAAGAGAAAAGTTTCAACTAAAGTACATCTTAGTTATCTCTTTGTGTAAGCAGTTGTGTAAGCAATACTAGGTTTTCCGAAGGCTGTGACAACAGAGTATCCTGGGAAGGGGGGGGGGGTGTTGTACCAATATGAGATGTCTTCTTCCATTGACCTGATGATGGACTATATGTTTCTTGTCCAAGGACCAGTCTCATTAAGTACATAGAAACTCATAGGATCATGGTTCTAGAACTAGAAAAGATATTGGAGGTTATCGAATCCTTTCTCCTTCTTTTACAAATAAAGAAACTGAGACCTAGGGAGGCTAAGGAAGGAAAAGAAGAAGAATAGAAGGAAGTAAGGAAAGAAGAAAAGCAGAAAGGAAGAAGGGAAGGAATGAAGAAATGAATGAAGGAGGGAAGAAAGGAAAGAGGGAAGAAAAGAGAGGGAAGGAAAGAAAGGAAGGGAGAAGGAGAAGGAAAGAAGGAAGGAAGAAATCACATTAAGCACTTACTATGTGCCAGCACTGTGTTAAAAACTTTGTAACTGTTTCATTTGATCATTCATTGAATGAATGAATGAATGAATGAATAAAAAGCTCTTTTTTTTAAGAGTTTAGTATGTTTCAAACATTGTATTAAATGCTGGGGACAAAAATGGAAGCATTGATTTAGTCTTTGCTCTCAAAGAACTGATCCTCTAGTTAGGAGAAATATCACATTTTTTTAAAAGTTCAGTTTTAGAATAGAGGAAAAGGCCTAGCCAAGAAGTCCTAAGGGTGAAAAGCTTGTGGTTGGCAAAGTCCAGGGGTTCTCAGGAGGCAACATGCACATACATAAGAATTGACAAAACACACACATCCAGAGAAAATATATGCCTTGTCTCAAACTCTTGGAAGGGAAGGGAGATGTGGGAGTCAAGAAAGGACCCATTCTGAAGGCAGTTCTTGGTTGAATCTTAAAGGAAACTAGGAATTCCAAGAGAATTCCAGGAATTGAAGCCCCCAGTGTTATGTCTCTAATGATGGCATCAAAACATGACCTTTGGAGGGGCTAGATACCTTCCTTTAAAGTCTTCCTAATAAGTCATAGATGTGCCTCAACTGACCCCAGTTTCCCTTAAACTTGAAATTAAGATGTAGACAAATTCCTTGTGTGATCAGAAGTTCAACTTTGAATACTCCACCAATTTATATAAAATAGCAAATTGATAAATATTCTACATATATTGTTTTATACAACTATATTACTATCCCAGACAAACAGTATGACAAAATGAATAGACTGCTAATCTTAGAATCAGGAAAATCTGAGCTCAAGTTCTGCCTATGATAGCTTAATAACACCAAGAATTTGGTTTAAGGTTTGTAAGGTGCTTTACAAAAATCATCTCACTTATATATATATTATCCTTGGTGATATAATTATCCCCATTTGACAGATGAAAAAACTGAGACAGAAAGACCAAGTGCTTGATTTCCCAGTCTAAGGTAGGATATAATTCCATGTCCAATGTTCTATCCACTGTACTAGGCAGCTACTATATGAACATGGTAGTTATGCTTCACTAATAAGTACTCCAGACAACCATCTTAAGTTGCAGGTGAATTTTTTGATATATCCACAGTGCCTGCAATATCATAAGGACTAAATTCATACTTTATCATTTATTTATTCATCATCCCTCTCTCCTTCCCTCCTTCTTTCTTTCCTTCCCTCTTTCTTTCCCTTCCTTCCTTCATCATTCATTCATTCATAGATGGAGGGACTTTCCATACTAGAAATGGCTCCATGTAGATGAAATCAATTTAGACCAAAAAGGAAAAAAATACTCTGTACTTTGGGCATTATTTTACATGGCATGTTAGAGAAAGTAGAGAATGACCATGGTTTACAATAATACTAAGGTTTTAAAATTATTTAATGATTCATACACAGTATCTCACTTAATTACCATCATCATAATTCACATTTAAATAGTTTACCAATGTGTTGAGGTAGTTTTATTATTATATTAAAGTTTTATTATTTATTAAGAGTTTTATTATCTTCATTCTACAGATGATAAAACTTGGCCAAGGTCATACAGTGAGAAAATAACAAAGCCAGAAATTGAACCCAGGTCCCAATTCTATGTCAGGTGCTTTTTCTACTATAATATATTTACTGCATTCATTGAAGCAGGTTTTCCCCCAACATGGATTCTCCAAGAGCAGGAAAGAATGTGTAACATTTCCTCTGTATTTGGCTCCTTCCCCCAATTGCTTGGTAAATTGTTTTGTACAAAGTAGGCATCTAACATTAAGTGTGAGTGTATCTTTCCATGAGAGGGGAATATGAAAAAAGTCATTCAATCTCTAAGGAAGTATATGTAAGTTAAGGGCTAGACCAGAAGATTACGGATCTATTCCTGCTCTAAATTTATGCTTTTATATTGCTACTATATTTATATTTTATATTGCTATTATATTTCTATTTTTTATTTCTAAGCAAAAGAATGGAAATGGCCTCTATTTATGTCATGCTACTTGCCTTTCCTATTGCCTTGCAAATAAGTAGCAATGTTCAATAGCCCACATTAAAAAATCAATACAGCAACTTTTAAATTTTATTAGGGATTCCAAGAAAAAGAGGCTATTATGCCTGCCAATGGTCAATTAAGTTTTCTTGCAGAAAGGACTGGGTACAGCTGAGGTTCTGTTTAGGGGATTACTGGTCCTTTCCCCTATAGTCTATAGCAAGGGAAGGGAAATATGCAGAGATGAACAGTAAGTAGGGATACAGGATTTAGACATAAAAGGTAATACCAAAAACCAATGAGGAGTTATTACTAAAGAAAAAACTGTATCCTGTATCATTCTATACTTTGAAGGGCATATAGTCTCCTGTGTACATTGGGGGAAGATCGGGTTAACTCTTCCTCTAAGGAGAGCCTTGAAAGACTTGTTCAGTCCATTCATTAAGTTATCATAGTACTAGTTGATGTATAAGAAAGGACATCAAGGTGTGGATTCATCTGGAAATCAGGAATACTCTGCTGCCCATGAAGAAAAATTTCCATGAGATAAGGGCATTATTTTCATTAGTGAGAAGAGTATGTGCAATAGTCTGGGATCATAATAGGAGGATATCTGAGTTATCCTCAGGAATACATCAGGCAGGGGCTCCTAAATGACCTTAGACTTGCCCTTCTGGTACCCGCTGACACTAAAGAAGGATCCCATGCAGTATTCCTGTCTCTCTGCAGTTTCCTTTAGTCAATCAAATATGTAAGCCTCTAATGCTCTACATTCCCCACCCCCCATTTCTAAACCACCATGGAATTAGTGCTTTCCCACATGCAATGCTTCTAGCCAGAAAACTGCTGATGGATAGTTATTGTTAGAGGCAATGCCTTGAAGGTTGATGCTGGAAGGGGGCAAGACACCAAAAGTCATAGAAAGGAAAAGAACAAGCATCTGTTAAGTACCCACCACATCTCAGCAGGCACTAGGCCTGAAATGCTTTATGACTCTTTTCTAATTTGATTTTTCCAATAATCCTGGAGGCAAGTGATATTGTTATTATTCCATTTTACAGATGAGGAAACTAAAGCAAATAGAGACTAAGTGACATGCTCAAGTTCACACAATTAGGAAGTATCTAAAGTGAGATTTAAACGTGGGGTCTTCCCGAGTCCAGGTCCAAGCCCTCTATCCACTATATCTCAGATATTCTTGCTTCATATTCAATTGAGTCATCTATTTTTTGTCCATCTCATTATCACCTATTCTGTTATTGAATCAGATATGGATCTTCCAGGGATCCCTCTACATTCAACTCTAGTAATCTCAACCTAGGCAAAACGCACCTAAATGGTGGATGAGTGAGGACAAAGTCATATAAACCATTATATCTAGCCAATATCTTACCAGATTGGACCATGCTTCACCTCACATCTATCCATTCACACTGATCATCTTCCTGTTATCTGCCCTTCTCTATGTCTACATCTTTCTCCCTATTCCCAGCATTCCAGTTCTTGCTCTGAGAATCATAATCAAATCAACCTTTTTCCAGTACTTCTGGAAATATCATGTAAATTGATTTCCTGTTAAATCTACTCTACTATTACAATCTAGACCAAAACATTTCCTTAACCACTAATTCCCTATTGTGTCTTGTCTCCTACTTATCCCCATGCTTAGCACAGCCATTGGTACATTGTAAACTTTTTATAAAATATTTTATTTATGGTATTGCTGGATCAAAGGGCATGTATACAGTTTTATTGCTTTTCGGTGTAGTTCCAAATTGCTCTCTAGAAAGATTAGATCAGTTCACAATTCTACCAATAATGCTTTAGTGTTCCAATTTTCCCACATTCCCTTCAATATCGAACATTTTCCTTTTTTGTCATATTGGTCAATCTGATAAAGGTGAGGTAGTACTTGCATCTCTCTAATCAATAATGATTTAGAGCTTTTTTGATATGACTATAGATAGCTTTAATTTCTTCATTTGAGAACTGCCTGTTCATATCCTTTGACCATTTATCAATTGGGGAATGACTTGTATTCTCATAAATTTGACTCAGTTCTCTATATATTTTAGAAATAAGTCTTTGTCAGGAAACCTTAGGTATAAAAATTGTTTCCCAGTTTACTGCATTCCTTTTAGTTGCATTGGTTGCAATGGTTTCATTTGAGAAAAAAACTTTTCAATTTAATGTAAATCAAAATTAACATATTGCATTTTATAATGTTCTCTATTTTTTTTTTTAGTCTTTTTGTAAGGCAAATGGGGTTAAGTGGCTTGCCCAAGGCCACACAGCTAGGTAATTAAGTGTCTGAGCCCAGATTTGAACCCAGGTACTCCTTACTCCGGGTCCGGTGCTTTATCCACTACGCCACCTAGCTGCCCCCTCTATTTTTTTCTTTAGTCACAACAATAGTTATGACTAAATAGTTTTTTTCTTTAGTCATAACTCCTCATTGGTTTTTGGTATCACCTTTTATGTCTAAATCCTGTATCCATTTCGATTTTTTCTTGGTACATTGTAAGCTCTTAATAAATTTCACCCATTCATTCATCCTATTCCTACATTCACTCCTCATTTTCATGGGGCAGCCTCCTGTACAGTCTAAGAGTGAGTCAATCATTCATTAAGTGCCTACTATGTAGTAAGGATTGTGTTATACTGGAGATAACAAATACAAAAAAAAAGATAATCCCTGTCAGCAAGGAGCTTGTGCTCTAATTGGTGTGTGTGTGGGGGAGACACATACAAAGAGGGCATGATGGAAAAGTGAAAAAAAGTCCCAAAGTAGTACTTTTGCTCATCTGGGGCAATAAGTAATATATATGGTGAGAAGATGAGAAGAAGAAAGAAAAAGAGGCCTGCCAGGGGCCAAGAAGCCCCCATAAAAAGAGCAAATAAATTCCAGACATACCAGGAGCCAAGAAGCCCCCTGTCAGATAAGATAAAAGGAGCAAACAAAATTCCAGGCATACTAAGGGCCAAGATAAAGGAAGGTCACCCTCCATTATCAAGAACAAACTGACCACAGACTATCCCTTCTCTCAGGCCAAGGCATACCAACTCCACCCCTAAGCTAATCCCCTTGTTCCTTCTCTACAAAATATAAGCAGGTATTTTTCTCAAATAAACTCAGACCTTATCCACCATCCTTGGGTCTCACTCTCCTTATTCTCACCCATTCCATTTCAGGCTGGGTCCTCCTCGACACCCCACTTTTCTGCCCCGCGGGTCGGGGCACGTGGCGCCCATCGTGCGGCTCGAGGCACGGACTCTTGCCAGGCAGACCCCGTAAAGAAGAATCGTCGCGACCCCCTCTGATCGCGACCCCCTCTGATCGCTCCGGAGAGCCCCACGAACAGGTAAGTGACGTCTGCCTCATTCTTTCCTCATGGGTTCCAAGCTGTCTAAATAACAGGTCTTTATACGGGACCTTAAACTGGCACTTAAAGACAGGAGAGTTAAAGTAAAGAAAAAGGATCTTGTTAGATTCTTCCTTTTTATAGATGAAGTATGCCCGTGGTTTCTGGTAACAGGACCTGAAATCCACCCAGGCAAATGGCAGAAAGTAGGAAGAGATCTTAATCAGAAATTGAAAATAGAAGGACCTGATGCCGTCCCTGTTTCAGCCCTTTCTTACTGGGGTCTTATAAGAGGCATAGTGGAAAGCGCAACCAGGGACCCCACAAAAAAACAGCTACTTTCAGTTGCAGAGTCCTGCCTTCGCCCTCTTTCGCGTAAAGCCTCTATAAAGTCTTTGAAAGAAGAGGAAGCGAAACCCCCTAAAACTCCAGCTAGATCTTCCTCAGCAGCTATTGAAATCCCCCCAAGCAAATCCCTCTATCCTCCTCTCCCTTCTGAGCTAACACCAGCAGAGGAGCCCATAACCTGCCCAGTGTTTACAAGAAATAAGAATCTCCAGCCCAGTCCAGAGATGGACCCAGATTCAGAGCCTCCAGACCCAGGCGATGAGGCAGAACTTGAGGAAGAAGCTGCTAGATATAATAACCCAGACTGGCCCCTAGCCTCCGCTCCCCCTCCATACCTAACTGCCCCTGCCTTCCTGCCCCTGGGGCCTAATGCCCCCTTTACTCTCTCCGCACTAGCAGCCATCTCCCGTGGGGGATATCTTCTCCCCTCCAAGTGGCTCAGGGTCATCCAGGCAGTACTTACACGAGGACAGTTCCTCACCTGGAAGGCTGATTTTTTTGATCGTTGTCAAACCATTGCTTCAACTACCTATAAAACTTCTAAGGGAGCTTATGAAAAACCCTTAAGGACAGGGCATTGTAGAAAGAGCCCACCAAACGCTCAAAAACATGATTACTAAATTACAGAAAGGGTCAGAGACACTCTACCCCAAGATTTAACAATGCTAAAACTATTCTTAACCATGCCCTCTTTGTCCTCAATTTCCTCTCCCTTGATGCTAATGCCAAATCTGCAGCAGATCGCCTTTGGCATCCCACTACTGAACACAACTATGCACAGGCTATGTGGAGAGATCCCATCTCCAACAAATGGCAAGGACCTGACCCAGTCCTTTCCTGGGGTAAAGGACATGCCTGTATTTATGATTCATCAGCTCAAAATGCTAGATGGCTACCCGAGCGTCTAGTAAAATCACATAATCCACCCAGGGAACCCCCTGAGGAATCCCCCTCTGTGCTCTCTTGTAGATAAAAGATCCAGCATGGAGGCACTTGTCCTGTGCCTGCTCCTTCCGCTGTCCTGCTCATACCAACTACTTAACTACACTTGGGTCAGTCGAAGATGCTCAAGGATTCTGCATCTGGAATACCTCGAAAGTTGACTCCACGACACCCTGGCCTCCCCTGTACCCAGATCTTTGTCGATTATCCGAATGGAACAGTGGATGGGACGCAGTATGGGGGTCCGATGATCGCATGACAGGCTGTGGCTCTCAAGATAGAAAAGAGAGGCTTGGGACCCTCTCTTTTTATGTTTGCCCGGGATACCATCGCTCATCAGCCCCACAATGTGGTAGAACGGGGGACTTCTATTGTAAAGATGGGATTGTGAGACTACAGGAACTGGGTACTGGATCACCTCATTAATGCCTCTGTACAAGCTTTGACCCAGATACAGAATTCTTCATTGGAAGAATGCTGGATCTGCTATTCCTCTTCCCCTCCCTTCTATGAAGGTATTGCTCAATTCGGGAACATCACACACTCCAACAGAACAGATGATCTCAGATGGGGCACTGGGGAATCCCAAGGCCTCACTCTTGCAAAAATCTCCGGTCAGGGAAATTGTCTCCTTGGCCCGCAAATGCTCCCCCCTCTTCAGCTAGACACAGTATGTAAACAAAGTACCCTTATTAATACTTCCTATAGATATGCTGTAGCCCCTCCTAATACCTATCTTGCCTGCTCATCAGGACTAACCACCTTTGTGGACACCATACAATTCCTTGATAAAAAGGACTATTGTGTCCTTGTCTCCCTTTTTCCTCACCTAACTGTCCACTACCCGGAGGAATTCCTCCAATTTTGGGAACATGGAAGGGGTACCCTTATCAGAGACAAAAGAGAACCCCTGACAGCAGTTACACTCGCAGTCCTGATTGGACTTGGGTTTGTTGGCTCTGGTACAGGTATTGCCTCCTTAGTTTCCTCCAATGCACAGTACACCCAGCTTAGCTCTGCTATTGATAAGGATCTCTCAGAACTTCAAGCAGGGTTAAAACACCTAAAAGATTCTGTTGCCTCTCTAGCTGAAGTAGCATTACAAAATAGAAGCGGTCTTGATTTGTTATTTTTACAACAGGGGGGACTCTGCGCGGCACTAAAGGAAGAATGCTGTTTTTTTAAGGATAAACTTGGCCTGGTAGAAGACAGTCTGCAAAGGGTTAAGGATAGCCTGGAAAGAAGAAAAAGGGAGAGAGAGAAAGGTGAGGGATGGTATAAAAACTGGTTTTCCACATCCCCCTGGCTCTCTACTCTGCTCCCAAGCCTTCTAGGCCCATTAATTGGCTTCCTAATTCTAATTTCTTTTGGACCATGGGCCTTCAGGAGACTGACCAACTTTATCAAATCCCAAATTGACTCAGCCCTTGGAAAACCAGTTTCGGTTTTATATCACCAATTGAAAAGCCAAGGGTCCTGTGAGGACCCCCAAATGGAACCCTTGAGGTTTGCTGCTCTTACGCCTCACCCACCTTGGTATGCGCGCATCTGCTCAAGGAAAGGCACCCCCTAAGGGCTGCAGTGATACCCAATGACGGGATTTAGTGCAACTCCATGACTTGGGAACATCAGATCCTACAGGAGATAACAAGGACCTTGCTAAGGTCCCCTCCTGGTCACGGATACCAAGCATGAAAACCAAGTTGCACAGCCTAAGACAGGGATCCTGCCCATAAATTTAAAATAAAAAAGGGGGACATGCCAGGGGCCAAGAAGCCCCCATAAAAAGAGCAAATAAATTCCAGACATACCAGGAGCCAAGAAGCCCCCTGTCAGATAAGATAAAAGGAGCAAACAAAATTCCAGGCATACTAAGGGCCAAGATAAAGGAAGGTCACCCTCCATTATCAAGAACAAACTGACCACAGACTATCCCTTCTCTCAGGCCAAGGCATACCAACTCCACCCCTAAGCTAATCCCCTTGTTCCTTCTCTACAAAATATAAGCAGGTATTTTTCTCAAATAAACTCAGACCTTATCCACCATCCTTGGGTCTCACTCTCCTTATTCTCACCCATTCCATTTCAGGCTGGGTCCTCCTCGACACCCCACTTTTCTGCCCCGCGGGTCGGGGCAGAGGCCAAAGTGTAGGCAACATGTCTTGGCATGGAATTGGGTAAGAAAAGCCCATCACACGCTTTATCATTGCTATTATATGACTCCCAGAAGAGTATTTTATTTTAGATTAAAACTCTCAGCACAGGAATTTCTTGTTTCTTGTCTACTAGAATAGCTTGCACTTATGTACAAAGACTACATAGGCTGGAGAAGACCTTGCGAAGAGTCCATTAGACCCTATTCCTCTGCTTTTAAGTCATTCCAGATATGTACATTTTAGAGGGTTCTCTCCTTTGTGGTCTAAGATCAAGCCACCATCTTTTCTTGCATACAAAGATGACTAAAGAGAGTGACTGTGTGACATGCTGGCTTTGCTCTATAAATTACTTTAAAACCATGTCTTTGTTCAGCCAACTATCCATCCATACACCAAGGCAATAGTCTATAACTACATGTTCAGCACTCATCATATGTGAGGCTTGTGTTAGCTACTGTGGGGGGTGCAAGGATGATAAGATATGATTGTTTTTGGTTGTTATGAAACTCAATATCTTCCAAAAGAGATAAAACTGGTACAGAAATGACTATGCTATAGGGCAGCATACAATAGGTGCTTATCATCTATTTTCAACTTTTTTCAGCTCCACTGGTTACTAATTTTACAGCCGGACAATCCCTGTTACTAAGAAATATTTCTAAGGGTCTGAGTTCAATCTCTTAAACTATTGTTTAAGTTGATTTTTTTTATTTTTTTGAAAATTCATAGTGAAGGGGCAGCTAGGTGACTCCATGGATAGGATATTGGCTCTGAAGTCAGGAGGATCTGAGTTCAAATTGGACCTCAAATTGATAGCTGTGTAACTTTGGGTAAATCACTTAACCCCACTTCCCCACAAAAACAACAACAAAAATTCATAGTGAAAATGTAAAAGCTTTGGTATGGCAATTAACTAGCAAATAGCTATGTTTATCATTATGGTCTAGGCCCTGTGATGAGAACTATGGGGGTAGGGAAGCATGGGAAAGTGAATAAGGTCCATTCCTCATGCTCCAGATAAAACAAGTAACTATAATGTATGAGGTCCCAGTTTCATAAGTACATAAAAGTACTATGTTAATTCAGAAATGGGAGAGATGACTTTTGCTAGGGTGAACAAGAAGGATTTCTTGGAGGAGGGGAGTTTGAGCTGGACCCTTATAAGATTTGGACAGAGGGAAACTGGGGTTGAGAAAATGGAATGAGAATAGCCTTGGTATAGAAAAGGACACTTTTCCTTATCTTCTTTGCACATATGACCCCAGGAAACCCTCGGAATATAGAACAAATCTTTTTTTATCTTTTTAAAAATTTTTTAAAAATTTAAATGCAGATGCTCATTTACACTCTTTGACATCACCTCTCTCTATTCTGGGATACAAGCTGCATCAGCACACTCTCTTTACCATCACTAACAAACTGTCCCTCCCCTGTCTTCCTTGCTCCCCTGGGCAAAGCTCTAGCCTAGGCAAAAGCTGAAGGCCCAAAGGACAGAATTACTGTGTTTGGGCTCTGGATTATTTATATCTACTCCAGACCAAGCTCTCTGCCTGGAGGGCATGTGCACAAAGGGGAGAAAAGACATAACTCCAATCTCCCAGATACCTCTGAGCTCCTCTGCAATGGAGGATCTGCAGAAGCAACCATCACAGAATCATTAGGCTGGAAAGGGACCTGGAGAGGTTCTCTGGTATAGTCTTGATCTCTGCCTCCACACAGGGCCACAATGAATCTATCCCAACCAGGAGAAAACACATAGCCCTCAGAGGAGATTCCACAGTCCCCTTTCACCTTTACTTAGTGATCCTCACTCTTCAGGAATACCTTCTCTTATAGATAATTTAAATTTCTCACACTGAAGTTTTTAGCCTGTTTTTTTTTCTGGTTCTGAGCTTAAGTAAGATGGAAAACTTTCCAAAGCCTCACATCACCAGAAAATACCTCCAATGACTCAGTCAGGGCCATTACTGAATCCTTGTAATTACAAGAGACACATTAAAAAAACAGAGCTCAGGGGCGGTAAGGTGGTGCAGAGGATAAAGCACGGGCCCTGGAGTCAGGAGTACCTGGTTCAAATCTGGTCTCAGACACTTAGTAATTACCTAGCTGTGTCTCAGACACTTAATAATTACCTAGCTGTGTGGCCTTGGGCAAGCCACTTAAACCCATTTGCCTTGCAAAAAACAAAACAAAACAAAAAACAGAGCTCAAACTGGGACACAAATCCATTTTTTAGATGGTCAGAAGTAGCCCATTTCTCTTAAAAAGGCCCTGAGGAGATCAGCTGCCTTGGCTGTGTTTCATGGCTCCAGACTGTCCCACCAACCTTGGCTTGGTCATCTCACTAAGGAGCTACATCAGTGATAGGGCTTGTTGTAGGCACTGTGAGTAGCTCAGTGGAAATCCAATCCTGCCTTTTGCAAAATGACCAAAAGTCCTTCCCTCACTGCAGGTGTATTAGGAACTTAAGGACATCATAACCTCTAATATCAGTCAGTCAATCAACAAGCATTTATTAAGTGCCTACTGTATGCCAGAGTCTGTGCTCTGAGGAAACAGAGAAAGGCAAATAACTCACAAGCAAGCAAAAATAAGTCTGCTCTCAAGAGGAGATAATGGGGGAGGGGAGAGATAATATGCAAATAGTTGTTCAAACAAGAGGACAGGATAAATCATCTGGGTACTTAATGCACTAGCATTAGAGAGAGATCAGGGGAGGCTTCCTATAGGAGGTGGGTCTTGAAGGATACCAGGGAGACCAGAGGTAGAGATGAAGAAGAGCAGGCCAGGATAGCCAGTGACAGTGTCATTGAATCACAGAGTACATGGAGGTGAAAGCAAAGTTAGCTTCCTACAAAAATCCTGAGCTGGAGAATGGAGTTGCATACACATATACTGCCTTTATGCTACCTGTTTTAAAAATTGTCCTATTGGGACAGCTAAGTTCTGCAGTGGATAGAGCACCAGCCCTGGAATCAGGAGGACCTGAGTTCAAATCTGATCTCAGACACTTAGTAATTACCTAGTTGTATGATCTTGGGCAAGTCACTTAACCCCATTGTCTTGCAAAAAAACCAAAAAAAAATGGTCCTTTTCACATGGATGGAATTGAATGTATAAATGAATGACTGATTATTTAGGATACCTGAGCTATTTCTTTCCTTTAAATTGACATTTAAAAAGTTGGGGAGGAGGGTACTTTAAGCACTCCTGCAGAGATGCTAGTGGATTGAGGGCAGAGGGAAGAAGAACAGATTCAAAGCTCCAACCTTTTTTTGGTTTCTCTCTATGCTCTACCTTGGCAGTCTCATTCACTCTCATGGCTTCAGTGGTTACATCTTTGCAGATAGTTCCCAATCTTTATCTCTAACCTAGATCTCTCTCCTGAGCCTAGGGGATATCTTTATCTGGAAAACTTGCTGGCACTACAAACTCAGCCTGTCTTAAAAATGCACTTATTGTCTATTGTCCTAAACCTGCCTCTTCCCAATTTCCCTTTTTTTTAATTACACTGTCATCTGCCTAGTCATTTCAGCTTAGAACCATGGAATCATTTTTAACTCTGTTCTCCTTTGTAAAAAACAAAGAATCCAGGAATTAGAAAGGATTTCAGAGGTTGCCTGACTTTAGAACATCTCCAGCATGTCAGAATAGGGGTATTTTCTTTTAGAGAAGCTAAAAACTGGTCAGAGGCAGAAAAAAATATTCCAAGATGGATATGGGCATTTGATTAGGTATCACAATTCAGAGCTTTGAAGAATTTGGCCCAGGGCTTCAAATATTCTACTATGACAAGTTTCTCTATCTCAAAAAGGTACAAGATTTACTTCTCATCCCCTAAATACTTCTTCAAATGCCTCATCTGATGATTTAGTTTGTTCTAGAATCCAACAAGCAGCTTTCCAGCTTGAGGCAAAAGAAACCAGATATGGTGGATGTCTAGGAGGTATCATGAGGAGAACTAGAGAAATACTTGAAAACAGAGACCTCCATTTAACCTAGACTCCATTAACATGATAGTTATTGGTTTTTTAATATGTTGATAACTGCATTTTAATATAATTTAGTTTCTTTTGTAATTCTGTTTATTTTTATCTGTTGCAATATTCTGAGAAAGGATATATAGCTTCCTCATCCTGTTGAATGGTTACTGTCCTAAAACAGTTTTAAGAAACTAATGCTCCAAAAATAGACTTTCAAACTCAACCAATTTAGTGATGATAAATAAAACACAGGATTAAAAAAAGTAGAAAAACATCCCAAAATTAGTATTCAGGTGTTAAAAAAGTCTTAGGCTTTAAGATTTTATAACTACTCATATCATCCTATCATATATTATCAAATAATAAACAGCTCTAAACACATCCCTCTCCAGTTCAAGAAGCATCAATAGCTCCCTCCTGTCTCCAAGTTAAAATAAAGTCCTTCACAGCCTGGTTCCAACTTGCCTTTACAACCTGATAACTTTTCATGGTCTACTTTCAGCCATTTCATATTCTACTTCCATAATTTGTACTAAATATACTCTTCCTTCTCACCTCTGCCTCTCAGAATCTTGAGATCCAGCCAAGGTTCAGTTCAAATGTTTCTTTCATATAACCTACTAGTTTTCAGAATAAAACTCTACCCACCATGCACTGATTGATAAAAAGGAAAAAAAAAAGTCAAATGACTTGGTCTTTTCTAATTACAAAGAATCATCCATTGTCTGTGGACAAGCAGAAGGTATGTTGCAAAAATGCCCTTATTGAGAACTGTGTCCCAATCTACTGACCACTACCATTGTTCAATAAATACACCAAGAATAAACAATCCTTTCCATACAAGGATGACTGATGTGACTGATTCACAGAAGATTTTTGGAAGTTTTAGGAAGGTTTTGCATACTAAAAGAAGAGTTATAACCACTTAGAAAAAGGAAGAGATTTTAGACATCCCTCTATCTAAATTGCTTCTTTAAGTGATCCTCAATATTTTTTCCATACTTGAGAGGTAAGGGAAATGATACTACAAAAAGTTCAGGATTATCCAAAGTTACATTAGCAAAAAGGAAAATTCAGTTTTCTTTCCATCGTACCACAGTGTTTCTAACAGATCTTGAGGTTTCACTAGATCAGCACAAAATCAGTTATGAAAAGCCAGTCTAGGAGCTGGAGAGCTTCAACTACCATTATATCATTATGCATTGTGAGAAGGCAAAACATATGTAAACAAAAACAAAAACAAATAGCACAGCACTGTTAGTGGAACTGTGAATTATTCTAACCATTCTGGGATGTTATTTGGAATTATCTTAAGCAAGTGATAACCATGCCCATACCCTTTGACTGAGAGATCTCACTGCTATGAAGGGGGATTGTTGATTGGCAAATCTACATATAAATAAATACATACCTATATGTTTGTATATAAATTATACACACCTATATATATATATATATATACATGTGTGTGTATATATATACACACAGAATGAATTAAGATGCATAGAGCCATACTTGGATCCATGGATTCAGATTTCTTTTAGATCTCCATGAATAGAACAAGCTGCAACATTAACCTCTTTCAACCATGGAAGTGGCAATGGGGATAGAAAGAACTGTCAAAGAAAAAATGCTAATGGTTTCAGTCGGCAAAGATTATAGTTCTCGTTATGATATATATTACTTATATGACTGAACAGATAACTTTCCCTCCCTCCAGGTCTCAGTTTCCTTACTTGTAAAACTAAATGAAGCTCAAAATTCCTTTTAGCTTTAAGGTCTATGATTTGTGAGGGATAGCTGGAGGAAAAGGTCCCAGTCCATTGTATGGTACCTTATACTCATGATTTTCCTATTCTAAAAGAATGCTCCAGGCTTTCTTTTCTATGTAGTTCCCTTGTGCCCACTCTGCTGAAATGAAACATGCAGCATCAGATAAACTATTCATTCAGAACAGTGATCCTGTCAATTTCTGTCTAAGAATGGGCAAACTTTTCTGATTGCAATTGCACATTTTCTAACCTGCATAAAACATGGTTTGTTGATAAGGCAAAACAACAGAAACATTTCCCCACATGACTGCGGAGTAGGACTTGGGAAACATGAGCATCAGGAGGCAGGACTTGATGAGATCTTAGAATTACAGACTGAAGTTAGCTCAGAAATCACCTAATCTAATCCCATCATCATATAGAAAACAAATCGAGGACAAGAGTAATTAAAGTAAATTACCCAAGAGCTCACAGGAAATATAAAGTTAGGATTCAAATTCAGAGCCTCCAATTCCAAATCCATAATGTCTTCTACTGCTGATTATGAGGTCATGTGACCTCTTGTAAGTCACTTGGACTTTGTGAATCTTAAATTTCCTTATCTGTAAAAATAATCCCATTGTAACTCAGAGGGAGTGTTGTGAGGCAAAATCAGAAAGCATGTGCATGGTACATTGGAAAATTCCGAGTTTTAGTTCTGACTTTACAACTTTACAACAATCTTCAGGAAATCATTTAAACTCTCTGGGTCATCATTTTCTCACCTATGACAAGGCAGTTTTGGACTAGAAGGTTTCTAAAATTACTTCCAGTCATGATTTCTTCTCTAAGACTCTGTGGTTTATGTTTGTATAACATACAATGGATCTGGGATGGCATCATGTATAGGGAATGTCCATGTGTTGGGACATCCTTCCAACCATACAAATTATCATCTTATAGGTAATTTAAAATCTTAATGAGTCAACTAATGATGAAATTAATGATTGCTATGCTTGGAGTTAGAAAGACCCAAGTTCCAATCCAGACTCAAATGCTTCCGAGCTTTGTGACATTAACTAACTCTCTTACTCTCTGACTACTTTTCTCTATATGCCTTTCCATAAGATGTAACTAATAAAATGTTGTATTTTGTAAAGTGCCCAACACAGTTCCTGGCTCGTAGTAGGTACTTAATAAATGATTCTTTTCTCCCTACTCACTCATACCCCTTCCCAGTTGTCTGGTTCATTGATAGGTTAAGCGACTTTCTTGTGGTTAAAACAGATGGTTTGTGTCATCAAAGACAGAGTTTAAATCCAGGTCTTCCTAACTCTGAAGTCTTCTATTCACTCAGCCTTACTCTCCCTCATTGGCACTGATAATCTATAAAAGAGGAATACCCTCCCTGTGATGACCTCCACAAGCCACTTGCTTTAAGGATGTTGCTGGCTGCTCTTAGTAGATGTTAAATCCTGGGAAAAAGTAGGTTTGTTCTAAGTGCTGCCTTTTTCTAGAGTATGATTTTATGTAAGTCACATACCTTTCCTTTGAGGCTCAGCTCCCTCATTTAAAAAAAGGAAGATCTTTGTACTATTTACCTTATAGGATGGTTTGGAAGTAGAGACTGTGTGACTTTAAATGCTATGTTATCATCCTTGTTATCATTGATATTAAAAGCTCTCTACTGAAGTACTACACTGATGCCTCATTAGAGTGTTGGGTGTTCCTGGCTTCTGGCCATCTCAGTTCCAACTCTGTCATGTTCTAAAGAGATGTGATGGATTGCACCTGTTGTTTAAAGACTAGCTCAGCTAAATTTAGAGAGATTCATTATGATAGGGTTGGACTAGGGGAGGGTAAGTTATTTTAGTCAATCAGTCAATAAACACTTATTAAGAACTGACTAGGGACCAGGCACTGTGTGCTAAGCTTTAGGAATGCAAAGGCAAAAACAATCTTTCCTTGAGGAGTTCTCTATCTAATGGGGGGGCATGGAAATAATTATGTATATGCAAAATCTATACATGATAGATTGAAGATAATCTCAAAGGGTAGGCACTATCATTTTAGTCATAAAAGGACCTGAATACCAAGGATATGATAAATTAAAATCTGTACTGGTGGAAACAGTACCTCAAAAATTCTAGAATCTCAGAATTTTAGAACTAGAAGGGGCTTCTGAGGCCATCCATTCCAATCTCAGCATTGTATATCCCAGACAAGGTCAGTCATTCAGTCTTTACTTGAGGACCCCCCAGTAATGGGGAACCCAAAACTCCAAGGAGGTCCTTTTGATCTGAAGATAGTTCTAATCCTTTTTCAACATCATAAAGCTTCAAATTTTTGAAGTCAGCCTCCATAGTCTCTTCATGTTTTAGGTTAAACATCTCCAGTCTCTCCATACATTCTAATTGCCCTTCTAAGGGCATTCTCCAGAAGGTCAATGCCATTCCTAAATTGTGCTGCCCAGAACTGAACACAATCTAAAGACATGTTCTAAGCATAACAGAAGTGGTGAGGTTGCCATCTTCTTTTAATTAAAAATTATGAATCTTTTAATGTAACCTTATGATTGAATTAGTTTGGGGTTTTTTTTTAGTTTTTTTTTCAAGGCAATGGGGTTAAAGTGGCTTGCCCAAGGCCATACAGCTAGGTAATTATTAAGTGTCTGAGGCTGAATTTGAACTCAGGTACTCATGACTCCAGTGCTCTATCCATTGCGCCACCTAGCCGCCCCTTGAATTAGTTTTTTTGATGTTGCTATATTGTTTATTTATATTGAACCAAACTCCACTAAGACTCCAATAATGGTTCCCCCCCTGATAATTTGCTTGCTAATAATACCTATTTCACCTTGTACTTGTGAAAATGATTTTCTGCACCCAAGTATAAGACTTTACATTTGTTTTTTTTCAATAGTTATCTAATTGGATTCAGTTCACTGTTTTAGCCTGGCAAAACTTTTGGGGATTTTAACTCTGTCATCACTCAATGTCTTAGCAATCTCTTTCAGTTTTGTGTCATTTACAGATTGAGAAGGATTTCTTCTGGTCTCTTTAGCTAAACCACTGACTGATAAAAATGTTAAACAATGGAAGGCCTGGGGCATTCTTTTGAATCTGACCATTTTGTCAGTTTTTTATCCAATTGTACTATCCCACATATCTCTATCTGGTCATTACCCATACCCTCTGGGAGCACACAATTTAATGGGAGAAGGCAGGTAATAAGTATATATTGGAAAAATGTACAAATAAATGTTAACTTCTGTAGATTTTTCACTAAAGACAAGATAATAATCTTAGGAAAAAAGGAGAGAGTTAAACCACTTGTGCCAGTGCCCTGACTAGAACAAGGGATCAACCCATTTTTACCCACCTGGATAAAATGCAAGAAAGCAAAGATTCTTAGGTAATAGCATCCATCAAGTATTAGGGTCAGTGCTTACTCTCAAATAAGGGGGAAGGTGTGAATCCATGAATGAGGAGTTATTGCTGCTAAAAGCTGCACAGCCAAATCACTGTTGATCCTTCTTTATCATGGCTGTACATTCCTCTCTAATCCTCATCACTGGGTTAGCCAAAAATAGACATAGGCTGTGTTCATTTAAGTCCAAAATGAAACCTTCTGGGTCCTCATTCAGATTACCAAGAGCTATGATTAGCATTCTAAACTGCATATTCCCATCAAAGCCCTAGTTGGGAATGATGCCAGAGCCAGGATGGTCTATTCAGAGTGACATCCATTATATGAAGATGTGGCCAGGGGATGGAGAGGCAGAACTCATGCTGCTCTCCAAATGTTTACATCTCTTCTATCCTGATTTCCTGTGGTGTGTATCCTAGGATTCAAAAACTATACCTAGGTGAGGGGGTCTGAATGGGTAATTAACCAGTGATAGCTTCTCACCCCAAAAAGAATGTCTACTTTCACTACAGAATCCCAGTTTAATCACCTCTAAAAATAAGTATATTCAGAATTGTAGCACCCAATTCATAGGGTTGTTTTTAGACTCAAATGCATTTGATCAGTCTATGGGTGGGCTCTACAGTAGGTGCTAGGGATAAAAACTTCCTAAACTTTGAAATTCTGCATTGTTGTTATTCAGTTATGTTCGACTATTCATAGGATTATTTGGGGTTTTCTTGGCAAAGACAATGGAATGGTTTGTCATTTCCCTCTCCAGCTCATTTTGCAGAGAAGGAAACTGAGGCCAACAGGATTAAATAATTTGTCCAGGGTCCCATAGATTGTAAATAGCCTGTAAATGTCTGAGGGTAGATTTGAACTCAGGTCCTCCTGACTCCAAGCCCCAAATTCTACGTATTGCACCATCTACTATCAGGTATGTGTCCTTCAATTTTGATCAAGGTTAGATCCAGGAGATTATGGGGAACAATTTTGTCTGTGATACCCTTTAGGTCTAGTACAATTTTTTATTTAATTCTAAGGATATTTTGAGATTTGAATTTGTCATATGGGGACTTCTTATCTCTTAGTTTTAAAAAGATAGCAATATTATTTCCCCAATATAAAACTAGATCTCCAGTCTATAGGGTGGCAGTATTGCAGAGTAGAAAAAGCACTGATCATAGAGCATGAATTCTTAATTGTTTGTGTGTGTGTGTGTGTGTGTGTGTGTGTGTGTGTGTGTGAGAGAGAGAGAGAGAGAGAGAGAGAGAGAGAGAGAGAGAGAGAGAGAGAGAGAGAGATATGGGTCCCTTTGGCAGTCCAGCAAAACCCAAGGACTTACTCTCAAAATAATTTTTAAAATATATAAATATAATACATATAACAAATGAATCAATTACTTTGAACATGTTTACTAAAATATGAAACAAAATAAATTCAAGGCTCTCCACTTAAGAACCCTTGTTCTGTAGTCAGGGGACAGTTCAAGCAAGTCATTTTAATTTCCTTTAGCCCTAGTTTTGTTACCTGTAAAAGGAGGGGGTTACAGTAAGGCCTCTGAGGACTTTTCCAGACCAAGTTTTAGAAGCAGCATCAAGCAGGGATAGATTGAGCACAGGATGTAGAGCCAGGAAGACCTGGATTTCAATCCCTACCTCAGACATGCACCAACTGTATGACCCTGAAATGACAAGTCACTTCAGAACAGTTCTTGACTGTGCCTTAAATTCTTCAGCTATACAATGAGGGGATTAGCCTCAATGGCCTCTGTCTGATATCTTGACATTTCTAGAGCTAAGATCTCATGTTTCTATTCAAGAGTTCTCTCAAACTACAATGATGCAGATCCCAAATCATCTGCTCATCGATCCTGTTCAACACTTGCTCATGTTCTCTCAGAAGTGCACAACAGGAAGTCTACTCAACATATTGGAGGTCTTCCTAAATTTCTTTCAATGTGGTAAGAGCAGCAGTGGAAGGTCTGGTTATCTACCTGTCATCCCTTGCTCTTGATAAGTGACTAGCTCATCTATTTTTCAATAATAATGATAATTATCATTATTATAGCAATTATTATTGTTACATAATCTATTTTATATCTAGTTATCACTGTGCCCACTCTGATGTAATAAAACATGCAGTACTAATTCATTCAGGATACTTATTAAAGGTATTATTATACTATTGACAACTAACAAAAATTATTTAATAATTATTTCCCAGAAGAAAGTTAATCCTTCTTCTTACAGAGAAATTTGTAAGAATGCATTGAGATAGGAAGAGATAATATAAAATTGGAAAACTTGGGTGAAGGTGAAGTTGTTGCATCTCTTCTTATGTTCCATAAATTTTCAGAGTTGGTATAAACCTATAGTGATGGTAGAGAGCTATGGTATAGTTTATGAGCTGTGTTTATGCTATATGCATATGAAGGCAATCTGATTGAATCAGTCTTCTATCCAAGGTTCTTCAACAGCTCCCCAAATACTTTTTGACTTGATTTTCTATTTCAAACCAAATAAAATCTGAACTCCTTTACCAAACATTAAAACTGTTGCGATCCATCCCACTTTTCTAGAAAATTTCATATTTCTCTTCTTCATGGAATCTTTATTCCAATCAAACTGGAAGCAACATGGTATAGTGGAAGTATGATTGACTTTGGATTCATAGGACCTAGTTTCAAATCCCAACCTTGTCACTGATTCGTTTATTATATACATATGACTTTGAGCAAAGATCTCTCTTTCATCTGTAAAATGAGGGGTTCATCCCTAGGATCCCTTCCAAAACAAAAGCTTATAAATTCCCTCAAATACTCTGTCTCCCAAATGTACCCTGTGTTTTTCTGCCTTGATACTATTCTCTTTTGCTGAAATATCTTGCTCCTCTCCTTCCCCTTTTGAATTTCAACATTATCGTCCCCTTCAAATACAAGCAACTCCAAGAAGCTTTTCCTGACCCTTTACCTTTCTGACCTCCTATTGCCTTCATTTTGTAACTTTAATGTACTTCCTAATGGACCATTATTTACATATAACACACACACACACACACATATTTACATTTATAGGGGCAGCTAGGTGGAGTAGTGGATAAACTGGGCTTGGCATCAAGAAGACTCATCTTCATGATTTCAAATCTGACCTCACAAAATTTCTAGCTATGTGACCCTCAGTAATTCACTTTACTCTGTTTGCCTCAATTCCTCAACTATAAAAGGAAACCACTCCAGTATCCCTGCCAACAAACCCATATGGAATCCTGAACAGTCAGAAATAATTGAAATGACTCACAATAACAACAGATCAACATATATTCCTTATCCCTTTTTGGTGTATTTATAAGTGTACAAGAAGACATGTTACACTTAAATTTCATACAATGCAATAGTCCTAGGCAGTGGAGCTTGGGTCACTGGGGATCCAGTTTTCCATTTCTCAAGTACTCTGTGATAGAAAATTTCACTTTCAGTATTTGGGCTGGCCCACAAACTGGCAGCAAGTGAAGGTGGTAGCAATAAAGTATCCTGCACCCCTGACCTTAGCCCAGACCCTGTAGCCTGAAAATTGCCTACAATCCAGTTTGTGCTTCCTCTCTTGCCATGGATGGATATTTTAAGATATGGCACTAGCTTCACTATTCTGAATATATTTGAGATTGTCAATGTCCTTCCTAAAATTCAGTCCTCAGAACTGAAAACCATATTAGAGATGTGAGCAGATCAAGGCCCAGTATGGGGTTATTATTTTTCCTGTTTTGGTCAGTATACTCAGTTGTGATGTGACTGAATTTTATGGAGTTTTTTTAGCAGCACGTCATGCTATTCACTCTCAACAAGTGTTAAGCCCATTGAGACCTCCAAGTCTTTTCACATAATCTGTCATTTGATATATAAATACCTCCTATCCCAAAATTTGGAGGTTGATTGTTTTTATATCCAAATGTAGGATTTTACATTTTAAAATCCATAGAGATCTCTTAGGAACCTGATTCTAAGGGTATGGATAAGTAGAAAATGTGCCAAGGACTTTTAGCAGGACAAACGTCTTTTTCTATACATTAGAAGAAAGGGAGAGTGAATTGAATGGAAGGAAAGGAAGGGTGGGTAGGCAAGGAAGAGTCTCATAGAGAATGACAGGTCAGGCAAGGGATAGCTAGGGCAGAGGGAACAGAAGCACCAAGAGGAGTAAGATGGAAAAAATACTAGATTTGGAGCAGGAAGGCCTAGGTTCAAATGATAGTTTAGTCTATCTCTTTAGGTGATAAAAATAATCAGTCTTCCTAAAACCACAGGAAGAACCAAGTCAAAATACTCATCTGGCTGACAAGAACAGGTATTCATAGTCCAATTGTGTTCCATTTCATAGGTGTGACTATTTTGTAGAAAATAACTACAATGGGCAGTTAGGTAGTATAGTGGATAGAGCACCAGCCCTGGAGTCAGGAGTACCTGAGTTCAAATCCAGCCTCAGACATTTAATATAAATTTACCTAGCTGTGTTTACCTAGCTAAGTGGCAAGCCACTTAACCCCATTTTCCTTGAAAAAACCTAAGAAAATAGAAAATAACTACAAAATCCCTTTCTAAACCATTCTGTCTGAAACACATGCTCTTGACTTCCCAACAATAATATAAATGCTTTTGGCTATTTGGTAGTTGCAGGGATGAATTACCTAGAGCCAGCAGAGTTCTTAATTAATCTCCATTTAGAAACAAAAGAATGCCTGTGAGATGAGATGGTGTTTTGAAGTCTGAGATGCTCTTTGTGGACAGGAAACCAGTCTATCAAATTCCCATTTTACATATAAAAAACTTGGGCAAACAAAAGCTGAGTGGACCAGACAGTCAGTAAGTGTATAAAGCTAGATTCAGGTCTTCCTGAGACTAGGTCCATTCACTGATTCATTCATTCATCACACATTTGTTAAAAACCGACCATGAACAAAGATATTTTGCCAGGTTCTTCAATAACAACAGGGATGAATGTGATGCAAGAATGAAGTATCTACAAAGACAATAAAAGTGCTATGAGATCAGATGAAGGAGAAATCCCTCGGGTTAGGTCAAACTAACCTTTGAGAGTCTGTGCTGTTCCATTAGATGTAGTAGAGGAAGGTGTCAGGTCATAGGGAACTGATATGATAGCATACCCAGCTGCTTGCTTGCTGTCTGCCCTCTGACTGATTACTTTGAAAGGAGATAAGCAGCATGAGTGACAATCATGGACACTCTACTTATCAGTTTAATGAAACAATGCCTTGGAGGCAAAAGGTCCTGGGTCTAGAAACAGACATAAACAGAAGATCCTGGATCAACCCTGGATAGAGGTAGACTTTGGTGCCACCTGAGACAATGTCTCAGGGGCAAATACCACCCAGGCAGGAAAGGGCCAGCATAGCTCCTCCAGCTCTTCTGTAGGAAATGTCAGAAGGGCAAGGCTGAGGGTAAGGGCATGAGGGTGTGGTCAGGGACAGAAGGAATGACACAGAAGCTTCTCAATAGGAGGAGGAGTCTTTGACTTCCTGGCCATTACAATGTTTAGCTTCTCATTCTCATTTTTAATAACAATCTCCATGCTTAGCAGCTCAGAGGCTTTATTTAGCTTTATGCTGAGATAACTGCTCTTCCTGTCTTTAACTTCTGTGCAGTAGTTTACCCCCTCGAATGAAGAATCTGATGTCATAGAGTGCTACCCTAAAACCGTAGAGCTTTGGGTCCAATCTCAGGTCTTCTGGCAAGTCAACTACCAAACCATTAAAGACAGAAGATGCTCCATATGTTTCTGGAAAGTTTAGGAGGTCAAGATTCCAAGTCTTCCCTAAGTTGTTTCTACCAATTGGTCTTTAATAATTCTAATGGTCAAGGAGAGATCATGTGATCCAGCTGTGCTACTAACTAGTTGTATGACCAACTCTGGTGACTTTGTTTTCCTCTTTTATTGGTAAAATGAGGAAGGTGGAATAGAAAACCTCTAAGATACCTTCCAATGCTAAGCTATCAGTTACTGTCATCCCTTACTGTGTTTTTTTCCCTTTAGGTTAAGTCATCAATATTGTCTGTCTTCTCCAGTTAAAACCTTCAATTCTGGAAACAGTAGGTTGTGCCCCTAGTAGGGTGTCCAATGAAACACTGACCAAGGGTAGTGCCCTGTTTGTAATTTGTCCAGGGAAGAAGGAAGCAACAAAAGCTTGTTTCAAAGGAATTTTGGCACTCTGCCTAAAGACACACAGAGTCCCATTTTTTCTCTGTTCCATGCCCATACATTAATGTTTTTCACATACACTAGGATTGGACCTTCCTTTGTAGAAATGTTGAGGGAGTTGACTGATGAGTATCTAAAGCAAGCCAAGAATTCATCCACATTAGGTGAAAAATCCCATAATGGTCTGTCAACCTATCAAGGGTAATGGAATAGACATTATGAGTCCCTGGTAGGAAAAAGGAAAATAAAATGACTTCTGAATCTTAGATGGAAATTTTCCCATGGCTTGCAAACTCACTTAAGTGCCTGGGGAGCTAACAGAGTGACAGAGAGGAATTGCAAGGCTCTCAAGTCTTCCTCCCATGGGGATTGTATTTTCACCCAGAAAGACTGATGGAGGTCTCTGTCTAGACTAAGAAAATGTACTTCTCTGAGGTGTGTGTTTTCCAGCTAACCAAGCAACACTCATCTAAGAGACCAGGACAAGACTAAGAGTCAAAAGTTAAGTCCCTTTCTCCAGTTGATAAATGACCATAATAGCAGAGATATCTCTGCAAAACAAACAAACAAACAAACCAGAACCAGGAGAATGATTACACAATGACCCAGCAGAGAACATGGTCACACAGTGGGTATTTAATACCTATTTATTGTTTGATGGATTGAAAGGAAAGGAAAACAGCAATGGTATCCAGCACTCAGATCAATACAGCCCAGTGATGACCTCAGAAGACACATGTTTGACTTCTTGGCAGAGAGATGCTTGATTATAGTTGAGGAGAGAGACAGACATTGGTGGGCATGGCCAATGTATTGATTTATCTTGCTAATTGCACTTCTTTATTACAAAGCAGTCTCTCATTTTGGAAAATGAGAGACACAGTTTAAAAAACAGAACACCAATAAAAATGATTTTCTTTAAAGTGCTTAGGCAACACAAATAACAGATCTATACAAATTAGAGATAAAATTCATATTGCATTTTATTTCCTTTATATTTTATCATCTGTGATTTTCCATTGAACTATAAATTTAGAGCTGGAAAGGACTCAGAGGCCAGTTAGTCCAAATTCCTCACATTATAGATGAGGATACTGAGGACTTGAGAGGTTAAGTGAGGGTTTGAATTCAGGTCTTCTGGGCTCTAAGTCTAGCAATCTATCTACTATAACAAGTTGTTATTCTGAAAAATCATGGGCCTTCCCTTCCTCCCCTTCCCTGGAAAACCTATTCAATATCCCCCTTGTCTCCTCCTTTATGTCCCAACCATTCCCAATTTTTTTCCATGTCACATTGTACTCTGAGAATGTACTTCCTCTTCCAAATTACTAGGCCTGCTCCTGTCTTTCATTTCACAGACTGTTAAAACTATTTAAAAAAATCCTTAGAGATTCTTGAGGTAATAGAGACAATCTAGTCCAACCTTTTCATTTAATGATGAAGAAGATAAGGTTTAGAAAGATTAAATAGCCTAGCCAATGTCACTATTATTAACGTGTTCATAATAACAATAATAACTTACACTTAGATTCCACTTCAATGTTACAAAGCAATTTCTTCACAATGGTAGGGAACAGGTACTAAAAGCATTATGGCTCATTTTAAATAGGAGGAAACTGAGTCTCAGAGATATTAAATGACTTGCCAGTAGGTAGGCATTTAATCCCAAGTCTGACCTGTTTTTAAATCCCATTCTCTTTTCACCAGATAACAAACTATTTTTCAAAGGGAAAGAAAAAAGCACCCAAAGCAAATATCAGGTTATTTTCTGTCCCTCTATATTTCATTTTATCTTTGATTCTTCTTCTGACAAACTTATTAAGAGTTAAAATCAAAGCCCCAATTATGGTTATCTATAGATAAGATAGCTACTTGTGGTCAGACATGTAATAAAGGCAAAATGGCAGTGTCTGAGCTCTGAACCCAAAAGATGGGTGAAAAGGCAGGGAGCAGATGAGCCTAGAGAAATACTCTCTTTGTTTCAATCGATCAATCAACAAAGTTCTTGTAAAAGACTGTTATTTGTAATATACTAGGTGCTGAACATGTGGAGACAAAAGTGCCAACAGTCCCTAGACTTAAACCAATTAGGGTCTATGGAAAAGGAGAAGACATCATGAACACACTGAGGTTTATACCAAATGGGAAATACATGAAGGTATATACAAGGTGGTTTTGAGGAGAAGAACTAACAGTTGAGGGTATGGGCACAAATTTCAAATTAAAAGTTCTGATTAAGATGTTCTTGAAGGAAATGGAGAACTAGATGGTCTCTTTACTTGAATGGCCTCTAATGTCTTTTTTAGTTTCAATAGACTATGAAATGAAGAACAGGAATAGAACTGGAAGATTGGGAGAGAAAGAAAGTGATCAAAAAAAAGGATTTAAGGCTGACATCAAGGTCAGTTACCTGAATGACCGGAAGGATGCTGATGCCATGGAATCTTCAAATTAAGTGTAAGTCTGAATCCATATTCTAATTGTTGCCATTCAGGCATTTCAGTCATGTCTGAGTCTTCAAGACCCCATTTGGGGTTTTCTTGCCAAAGAGATTGGAGTGGTTTGCCATTTCCTTCCCCAGATCATTTTACAGATAAGGAAATTGAGGCAAACAGAGTTAAATGATTTGTCCAGGGACACACAGCTAGTAAGTGTCTGAGGTCAGATTTGAACTTAGGAAGATGAGTCTTCTTGGCCACAGACAGGTCTGACACTATCCACTGAGTCACCTAGTTGACCTAAATTCTAATTAGCTCCCACTGTCCCAACTTACCTATAATCCACTATCCATTTCTGCCCCGGTGCTGAATCACTCACTTGTACTGTTCTTCCTTTTTCACATCTCCCTTAGCTACATCCTTTCAGATAAGTCCTTCTGCATGTTATCCATCTCCCCTTTTAAATATTCCTTCAGATTGGAATACCTGTCCAGTTGCATTCATCTGTTTGTGTGTATGTGTGTGTGTGTGTGTGTGTGTGTGTGTGTATGTATGTATGTGTAGTTTTCCCAATTAAATTGTATATTCCCTGATATATCTTCTTCCTTTTATAACTTCCCACACTATCCAAAATAGAGTTCTTCAGCAGGGTATTGGTGACCTGTATTTGGAGTCGAATTAATTTATTAATGGATTGGGATTTATTAAGCATCTACTTTGGGTAAGACACTGGTGATTATGGTCATAATTTAAATAAGCCTTCAAGGAACATATACTCTCTCAGGGGAAACAATAAATATCTAAGGAAGTATATTCACAATGAATACCAGCAAATTTATTTTGGGGGGGAGGGGGTAGATGCAAGAAGCTGAAAGGGCTTTGTTATTTTCCATATATATAAACAAACAAGTCACTTTTTCTCTTGACTTTAGTTTCTTCAATTGTAAAATAAGGTGATGGAACTAAATAGTCTCTAAAACTCCTTCTACTCCTAAATCCTTGGCTATGGAAAATGATTATCACTTGATTTTGGGGATAAGTAGACAGGATGAGAAGGAAAAGGTTACTATACAATATTATTCAATTGATAATTAAGGATTTGTGGGGTGGGGTGATACAGAATGGGATATTAGAAAAAATAAACCACTAGCATATTGCAAAGGCAAATATATTAGAAAAAGATGATATTCTGGTCCATCTCTGAATCAGAAACTCAGTTCATTAAATCCCAAAGAAATGAGGCTTTCTCCAGTGAGGCATTCCAGCTCTCTGAAGATTGCATGGAGTCTATTGCTTTTTGTCCCTCCTGCTCAAGTCTTTCACATTGTCAATGATGGTGCAGTGTACCAGACCCTTATGGGGTCCCAATGCAGCATCTTTGCCCCTCAAGAAGTCCAGAGATTCAGCTCCAGGAGAAACCTATTTGCATTCAAGAACTGTTCAAGGACAAGGACACTGCAGACAATTACTGGAAATAACAACACTGGTGTAAAAAACACAAGTCCATCTCTCCTCTGCTCCCCCAGGTTCTTTTTTATATGATCAATAAAGTGACTGTTTGATTATTGCTCTTGGCAAGATTCGGTGATTATCAGCAGAATGGGGAAGCGGAGGAAGGTCTTTGCTGTTTGGCCAATGTGGTGCACGGGGCAGCAGCCAAGCAGCAGGCAGGTCCCAGATGTGTCACATCTGCAGGTTCATTTCCTAAAAAGCCCCTCGGCATCAACAAAATGGTCTGGCTGTTCCCTTGGCCCTAGGAAAATGAAAGATTGCCTGATCATGGGGAGCAAACCAAGTTACTGAGGAAAAAAAAAGAAGCCTAGCTTTCATATGAGGCTTGTGAGTCTACTGAAAAGATGATAAATCAGAATAATCTAGCCAAACCCACATCATTTACATCAGTGGTACTGACTGATTTTGAGCCTTTTTCTTCAAGAAGGCATGTGAACACTGTATGCTTTGAAATAGGGTTATAACTGGAAAGGAGCAGTTACATGAATCATACTAAGCAGCACAAATCACATATGAAAAATCTGTAACATAATTGTAAAATGTGACAACATGTGAACCTCTATATAAGCAGTTTTTATTTGGTTTAGTTTTTTTTTTTTTTATTTTGGTTCAGAACTGTAATGAGCAATTCTCAGTTGCAGCTAGATGAGGCAATAGACCTGGGATTTTGAAGACCTGAGTTCAAATGTGACGTCAGTTCCTTACTAGCTATGAGTGACCCTGGACAAGTCACTTAACCTCTGCTTATCTCAGTTATCTCATTGTAAAATGAGGACAATAATTGTTCCTTACTTTCAGGGTATCATGAAGATCAAATGAGATAATATTATAAAGGGCTTAGCACAGGGGAAGATACTATATAAAAGCTCTCTGATGCAGATCAGCAACTCATCTGTAATTTAAAGGCTTATAAAGTTGTTTGGGGCCCTGCCAGTAATTTGGCAATGGTCACATAATTAATAATAAATGTCAGACACAGGATTTGAATATAGAAAGTTTCTAACACAGAGTTAGGCACTCTATCTACTACACCATGCTGTTTCTCATCTAATTTTGCACTTTTTATATAATACTCATGATTATAACTATTGGTGTTGGTATTATTGCTATACTAGGCTAAAAACTCTATGATAGCAATGATAATATCTTATGTAAACTTTGTAACTCCTTTGATTTCAATTACAGGACTGTGTATCCATAGTTGTCTGGTGAATGTTCACTGAATTAGAATGAACACAAAGAACATTAAAACCTGTGAGGCATGCCCTCTGCTTCACTGACTAGAGTTCCTAAAATACCCTGAAACACATCTCTTCTTTTTAAAAATGAAATAATAAGGCTTTACTTTTATGTCCACTTCTTATGGGATTATACTTATGAAATGTTCTCACTCTTACAGCAGATGTTGGCAGGACCAAGTTAGAAAATTATTAGGATATATCTCTAGTCACAAATAGAAGTAGATATGAAAGTGTAGTTGGGTTGCTACAACCAATTTTCACTGGTGAACGATAGTTCAAATTACATACAGTCCTAATGGAGAGTTGAGTGTCATTTTTGTATAATAAAATGACGATAATTGGTACTTAGGTTAAGATTCACAAAACACTTTATTTAATTCTCATTTGCCTCTTACAGTGATTGTGTGAAGTGGATATTATTAACCCCATTTTATTATGATTAGAAAACTTGTGGAAGGAAGGATTTGAACCCAGATCTTTCTGATTCCACATTTAAACCCCTAATCATGATATCATATTGCCTAGGAAAGGACCATTAAATTCATGTACTCATTTATATATTAATGTATTCATTCATACATAAGAGCACTGTCTATTTAAGCATTAAAGAAGAGCTCTATCTGCTTATCCTGGATAGGTTGGGGCTTGGTGACTTTTAAGATTCTATAGTCCTAAAATCCAATGGAGTCTAGACATATAGATTGACCTAATCTGGGTGAGGTTAGAATGGAAGGCTTCCTGGAAGGCCTTGACCAGCAGGCACTCAATCAATATTGCAGTGACGTTCAACCTCCAAACAATATGTTGAGTTCTCAGCATGCACAATGCAGTATTTCTGTCTGGCCTTTTTAACAGCCCCATCAGCTCCTCTCCCCCAGCACACTCCTCATTTCCCCTGACCAAGATAAAAGGCTCCTAAAGGGTCTGTCTGTATAATTACCAGAGTGGGCGGCATGGTTGGGGGATGGGGAGAGGGAGGCATTTAAGCCAAGGCCTAATAGATCCTGTCTAAAATGCATCCAGGGAAGACAAGAAGGTTTTACAAATAATGGCATGAGAGGAAATGTATGAGGGCATTTATTCTTCCTTTTTTTTTTTTTTAGATGGAGAGGAAAGAAAAGCAAGTATGTAAAAGAAAATGCCTCTGATGAAGAGATAGTTCTCATCAAGGTCAACCTTGTACCTGACCCTTCATTCATTCCCTTCCTGCCTCCCCTGACAAATCCCCTCCCCCTCCACTCCAATTATTCTCCTTTCCTCTCCTTCCCTCTGCCTTTTCCCTTTCTACCCCTCTCAATGACTTCAGTCTCTCTCTGTCTATTGGTCCCTTTCCTGATTAAGTCAATGTATCTTTAAAAACTCACATTTGTCCCTACAGTCACTTCAAGTTATACTCCTACAATTCCCCTTTTAACAGCCAAAAAGTTGTCTATACTTGGTACCTCCATTTATTCTCCTCTTACTCATTTCTCAGCCCCTTGCAGTCCAAAGTTACCTGTGATCTCTTAATATCTACATTTGATAATTTTTTTTCAAATCTTATCCTTCTTGACTTCTCTGCAACATTTGAAGGACCTACTCATAGTTTTTTCCTGGATACTTGTTTTCTCCACTGTTCTTTCTTGATTCTCTGACCTATCTGACCTCTTCTCAGTCTGTTTTGCTAGATTATAAACCATATCCTGTTCCTCGACCATGGGTGTTCCCCAAAGCTCTGTCCTAATATTGGTGGTAGTTATTTGGGAATAGATTTCTGAAAAGACTAATAGCTGATTAATCCCATATTATTGACTATTATTGTTTTATTAAATTTCATTGCTTTGAATCTGTAGTCATCTGAATTGGTTTAGTAAAGAAAGCTTTGACAGAGGTATGTGAGTAGTGAATTTAAATAGATGATTGTCTCAACAATACCAGTTTCTTGGGAGGAAGCTGAGTAGTTTAGATACATAGAGAGGATACATTTATTTCTTTGTACACATTTTGTACCTTCCGGATCAGTGTGACTGGTTTAGAATATAAACTATGCAAGAGTAGGTTTGTGTCTTGTTCATCTTTGTAGTTCTTATAAAGCCTAGCTTAGTGCCTTAAAGATAGAGAGCATTCTATAATAACGTTTTGTCATATTAGTTTGTGAAATAAATTGATCGCCATTTTATGATGTCTGAGAACAGCATCATGGGGCAGGAGGCAAAACTTATGATAAGTCTAACTTCTTTCCTAGACCCTCAGCATAGATCTCAACTCAGCTTTCTTTCACTCATTACCCAAGCACATTCAAATTAACAGAGAGCAATCAAAGCAGAATCTAATGAGAAAAACCCAGCTTGGCAAATCAGCAGTTTCCATGCCAAGGAGAACAGCTTGGTCTGCTGCTGAGAAATATGCAAAGTTCAAAGTCTTAGAGAATTCAGAATCCCAATAGAAGTGACCAGAAAGGCCTCTAGCCATTCTAAGATTCTCCACCTCCATCTTGGTCCCCAAACCATGCTTGGTGTGATGGTTAGAGAGTTAAACATGGAATTAGGAAGATATGAATTCAAATACCATCTCAGATATTAATTGGCTGGGCAAGTCACTTAACCTGTTCCAACCTCAGTTTCATCATCTGGAAAATGGAGATAATAATATTTATATTTAAACCTTATAAAGTTATTGTAAGGTTCAAATATATAAACCATATCTATCTATATCTATATATGTGTGTATGCAAACTTTCAAGTCCTTTCTAAATGCTAATTATAATGTGTAATCTAGAACTCCCCTTTTCCCATGATGAATCTTATCCTTTCCATGGTCTCTCAGGCAAAAAAGATTTTTCCTAGTTCTAAGTCTATGAGAAGACTGAGTTTTGGGCAATAGGTCTGTGCCACTCAATCCCCATGATATGGGAAATGAAAACTGTTAATAGTTATATAATTGAAATGCCCTCATTAGAAATCTTTCTCTGGTAAATTCATTTTATTAGTCAAATACATGCTTTTGCATGTAAATTTGAATTGTTGCTATTCATTCATTCAACAAGCATTTATTAACATGGGTAATAACATTTTGAACCAGGGTGGCTCCAAGAGTATCTCCAGCTTTTGTTTTCCCTTCCTTCATTCATTTTTTCCTCTTTCCTTCTCTATCATCGGCCCTGTTATTGAAGAAAACAGGGGATCCAAAACAGATATACTAAGTCTTTATATTTTGAGTCTCTTTGTAGATCCAATATAACAATAACTTTCCCTTGAATGTGAATTGGCTTTAATCTTTGATTTTTAAAGGAAGCACTCTCAACTATCTTATCTTTAGGTCCTTATCCTACATCCTTTCTGTATTAGGATTCAGATGACTCTCTTTCTCTCTCTCTCTCTCTCTCTCTCTCTCTCTCTCTCTCCTTTGTGTCTTTTGTCTCTTTCCCTTCTCTTCTCTCTACTATTTTCTATCTCTTTTTCTCTCTATTCTCTCTCTTTTACCGATCTCTTCCCCTCTCCTCCTTTTTCTATTTCTGTCTCTCTTCTTCTTTCTGCCATTCTTTTTTCTCTGTTTCCTTTCTCCTCTCTTCCTCAGAGTCTTTTTCCTTTCTTTTTTCTGTCTTTTCCATCTCTTTCCCCTCTCTTCTCTCTCTCTCTCTCTCTCTCTCTCTCTCTCTCTCTCTCTCTCTCTCTCTCTCCCTCTCTCTCTCTCACTCATAAAAGGAAATCTGTAACATGGATGTGACCTCAGTTAAACTGGATTTGACTATATCATAACCAAGCTAAACTATATTGTTCTATCTTGTATTTGTCCAGCATTTTAAAAATTTAAGGTTATTTAAAATATTATCTCATTTTGTTCCTTACAGCCCAGAGAGATAATTAGGACAGGAAATGTTAATCCATTCCATAGATGAGGAACCTATATCCCAGGAAATAATAATGATGATAAAAACCTCATCATTTCTATTGTACTTTAAGCACTTCTCACAATAACCTCATGAAGTGGTTAGTGCAGGGATTATTAATCAGTTTAAACACCACTTCTTGCAAGAGATGTGGCATGGTGCAAAGATTACTGATTATTGAATCATAGTACAAGAATTCAAATTCTACCCTTGATACTCATTATCTGTGTGGTCTTGGGAAGGCCACTTAATCTCCTTTGATAAAAATGAAGGGGGGGGGTTGGCTTAAATGGCCTCTAAGGTTCCTTCCAGCTCTAGATCTAGGATATTATGATTCATTTCTTGAAAGGGGGGCTGCTAGTACTTCTTTCGCCACCCCTCCACCTCTTGCATTTACGTTGCATAAATTTGATAAATGAATCTTATGTATACCTTTAGCTCCAGGAGGGTTGGGGCTATTTCATTTTCATTTTTGTTTTCTCAGTGCCTAAAAACAATTCCTATCACATAGTAGATGCTTAATGCATGCTTGCTGATTGATTTTCTTCATCTTACTGATGAAGAATCTGAGGTTCATATGGGGTAAAACAGCATATTCCCAGTGTTATAACTGGGAAATCCAGGAAAATCTCAGGGGCCCTTTCTCAGGAAGGCTGTCATTATCTGGGCCACATCCTTTTTTTTCTTCTTCCTTGCTTAAAAAAATAAACTTTCCTTTCTCAAGCATCCTTGCTGATCAACACTTCAGCATCTGGGACGTTAGAGGTAGGAAACCACTAAAGTCATGTTTAAATGAGATCCCACTATTTAAAAACATTTGGTTCTCTTGGGGATTTCTGAAATGTCCTAAGGGATGGAGTAACCAGTACCTCCGGAATCCCATTTGTCATAACAGTGAGAGTTTGGTGGAAGGATGTGCCAATACCTTCAAGCAGCTTCTCCTGGTACTTTCTAAGACTTCCTTCATCTCCCTTGACTTGCAGATTATAGTGCCAGAGTCATTTGGCAACATGCCTCTTATGAGTCTTTCTGTCCTGTTTCATTCCACAATGGAGCTTCTTGCTTCTCTTTGAATAATGGAAGCAGCCCTAGTATCTTTTCCTTGTCATCATCATTCTGCCCCACCCTTCTGTCTTCTCATGACTGTAGTGTCTCTAAGCCATGTCTTCTTCTTTTTTTAGCTCAGGGACTCTTTTTCAAAATGATATTTTAATATTGGTTTCCTTTGCAATTCAGACAGGTTCCACATACCCCATCAAACTGCAAATGGGGTCCATGACAAAAAACAGATAAAGGATTCTTGCTTTAAACACTAAGAAAGGAGTCTATTGATTTCAGAATGGAAAGGTTTGTCTAATTCTTCTAAAAATCCTCTTTGAAGCCCCAGATGGATAAATCAGACTTTTAAAACCCAAAAACCTCTGGTTTTTTTCTGCCATGATTTGATTCACAAAGATTATGAGACTTATCAAAAAGTACACAGCAAGTTAAGAATAAACCCAGATTTCTTAAACCCAATTGAGTCTTCTTCCTAAGCTAGGTGATGAAGTAGATAAAAAAGCACTGAGTCTTAAGTCAGGAAGACTTGAGTTCAAATCTAGTCTTAGCTTACTAGCTGAGAGACTCTGGGCAAGTTACTCAACCACGACTTCCCTGTTAGTTTCCTCATCTATACCTTGGGGATAATAATATCCCTTCAGGGTAAGGTTGTTGTGAGAAACAAATGAGATTATATTTAAAAAGAGCTTATCCTAGTATCTAGAAAGTAGAAAGCACTGTATAAATTATTAATGCTTCCCATACATTTGGACTTCTATCCTAGGAAACATGTTGATTCTTCTTCTTCTTCTTTGGGTAAATATTGCTCTCTTTGTTTCTCAGTAAAATGTATAAAAGAAAGGGAGCTCATGTTCAAGAGTAGTAGTGCAATAATTAACATATTTATATAGTGTTTTTAGGGTTCCTGTCCTCATAACTACCTTAGAAAAAGGTGTTATTTTTCTACATTTTTCAGATGAGGAAATTGAAACTCAGTTAAGCTGAGTTAAGCCCAAGGTAACTTCTCAGGGAGGATTTGAACTTAGGTCTTCCTGGCACCAAGTTCAGCTCTCTATCCCTTATATCATTTTGCTCTAATTAGTTTCAATATTTTCAGAGTTCTGGATTCATCTATCAGATTTCATTTGGTATCTATGTCTCAGGAGTGAATAAGATTTTTAAAATTTTAAAATAATTGCTATTTATGTTACAGGATATATCACAAATGCTTCAAATATAGAACCTCCTTTGAAAATTTCAGAAGAACAAAGAAGGCTAATATCGCCCTTCCTTTCCGTCACTCTTATAATGCCTATGTACATCTTTTTCTCTTTCTCTCTCTTCTCACTTCTGCCTCTTAGAATTCCCTATCCCTGGCTTCCTTCTAGAATCAGTTCAAGTACCACCTTTTTCAGATGGACTTTCTATGTTTATCTAGCTGCTATTGCCAGCTCCTTTAAAGATACTTGATATGTGGTCTTGCCACTGAACTTTGATGACTTTGCCTAACTCTGCCCCACTTATGTCCAATTTCATGAGCAAGTTAATACATCACCCTTGTGATTTCATTGGTCCTCTTATAAAACAACAGATAAACAGCAAGACTCAGTATACATGATTTCTATGTCTATGTATGTACACATTGACTACCCCTTTAGAATGTAAGCTCCCTAATGGTAGGGACTGTTTTTTACATTTTTTTTTCTATCTCTGTGTTTGACAAATAGTGAGTTTCTGATGGGCTAATTGATTGAAACATACTATACATATACATATATATATATTATATATATATAGTATATATAAAAAATATACTATATTGATTGAAACAAACTAATATATATATATATATATATTATATATATATATAAAATCAATACCCTAAGAATGTCCCTTTTAAGTTATAATTATGTTATGAAACTATAAGGTCAGGGAACAAAGATAATAATCTCAACTCTGATGTGATGCCATGCCAGTCAATTGTACTCATTTGGGTGAAATTTGCTATCTTAGCTCCAAGGCCACATCTCCCACAAAGCCTTCCCTTATCTCCCAAGCCTGATGTAATCCTTGCCTCTCTCACAGTTTCTTGTTTGTATCTATTCCTTGAATTTATCCTATCTTTTTGTGAAATGCAGTTATTTCTATTCACATCTTATCTTCTTTACTATGTTATAAAGCCAAGAATATAGTTAGGTTGTTAGAGTGACTTTGCCCCTGGGCTTAGCTTTAACTCTGTGTATTCTCTTTTCCTAGCCTACCTAGGAGAGTTATAAAAGGTTTAGAATTTGAAAGTTGGGAAACCTGGGACTGCTGTTTGGTATATTAATATATTAATAATAACATTCTTATAGCACCTAGATATATCATCTCATTTGATCTTCACCATTCAGTTATTATTCTTTTCACTTTACAGATGAAGAAACTGAGGTAGAGTTTAAATGACTTCCCTCAAGCCACTTAGCTAATCCCTGTCTAAAGTAGGGTTTGAACTCTGGTCTGCTAGACTACCAAGTTGTACTTACATGACTTCTTGTCAAGATTTCAGGTATTTAAAATTGCTCAGCATGAACTAGAATTTGGTTGCCTACAGAGACACTAAGCCTAGTGAGTAGGAAGTTGAGTCCAAAAAAAAAGACAGATTTGAGTTTTATGGTTCTATTTATTTAGTAAGGCAGCTAGGTGACCTAGTGGGGAGAGTGCCAGGCTTAAAGCCAGGGAGACTTGAGTTCAAATTCAGCCTCAGATATTTTCTAACTGTATGACTCTGGACAAGTCAATTTAACCCTACTTGTCTCTCTCCTGTAAAATGAGTTGGAGAAGGAAATGGCAAACCATTCTAGTATCTTTGACAAGAAAACCCCCAAAAGGGTTTTCTTTTCATGCAAGTACCCTCATATTCATGCTCCTCTCTAAACATATTTCCTATGTACATTTACTCTCCCATTAAGGTTATATAGGTAAGGGTAGCAATTGATTCAGTCAACTTTAAATTGATACATTTCACTTAACCTAAAGTGATTAGATGCTCTACTCTGATGCCTGATGTCTTTGTCAGGTGAGAAAAATCATTCAGCCAGAAGTATGAACAATATGTGAACACAGACTGGATATCAATAACTAAGTCATAGTCTTTGCAGTAAGTCTGAAGAGTCTTTGATCAATTTAAATGTCTTTGAAAACCACTGGGTGTACTTGAGTGATGTTCTAAGGAAGGAGTGGGGAACCTTTTTTCTGCCAAGGGTCATTTTGTTATTTATAGCATCATTTGTGGGCCATACAAAATTATCAACTAAAAAATTAGCTTGCTATATTTGGTCAAACATTTCATTAATTCACCTCTTAAAAGCTCCTAGATTTATTAAATTTCAAGTCCCTACCTGCAGATGTCATAGTATACCAGATGAAATGATTTTGAGGGCCTTAAAGTCAGGTGGATATTCCTACCCTGTTTTAAGGGAAGTGTGTTTGGATTGGATTGAGGAAATTTGGTCATATCTTGTGGCTACTCTATGAAATAACGTGCCAGTTTAAAACCTAGAGATTCAAATACTCTGAAATGTAATGGTAGAAAATTTCATCCTGAGAAAGAAGCCCTTGGACTGAGGACTCCAACAAAAGGACTTCTGGGAGCTATATATCAACCCTTTTTCATAAGTCATTTTTAATCCACTTTCCACTCGATTCTGTATGTATAGATCAGCACAATAATTAATATCTCAGACATTTTTCTCTTTAGCCCACTACCCTCACAGCCTCCAAAGCATTTGTCTTCATTTTAAAACACAACTTTTTATCTTTATAATGATAGAAGGAACATGACTATGATCTTTGTAGTTCCAATAATACTAAGTGTTTCTAAGAATATCTATATTGATTTTCCAGTAATACTAGATTGAGGGAGAGCAAAAAACAGTGTCTAGACTAGAGAACTGACTTAGACTAAGAACAGCAGGATTCATATCCTTTCTCAGATCCTTACCAGCTGAGCATATCACTTAATTTCCTCATATTTAAAATGAGAGTGGGACTTAATGGTTTCTAATATCTCTTCTAGCCCTAAATCTATGATCCTATGAATTCTCACTAAATAAAAATCACAGTTTAAAAAAATAATGAAAACTAAGTCACTTAGTTTTCATTTGGTCCTTCTTCCAGTCTGTGAATATCCCCACATTACCTTGGATCAGGTTTCACTTTAGAATGAGACTTATGACATGATTAAGAATAGAAGAGTACTACATTGCTGATACTCTGAGAATCTCACTGCTAGAATGAAAAAGAATTTTCTTTTTCAATTATGATCTAGGGAGAATTGATTGTTTACTTTTTTTTAGTGTGAGTATTTATATTTTATAAATCAGAAAATTCTACAAATCAAGACTTGATATATGATTATTGATTGTTTAAATTTAAGAAAGTGATGGAGAGGGCAGTTAGGTGATACAGTAAATATCACAGTAGCCTAGGAGTCAGTCAGTCTGGGCTCAGACACTTAATAGTTGTGTACCTGATCAAATCACTTAAGCCCAATTTCCTCCAAAAAAAAGTGATGGAGAGAATGTTACTAATGCATATTAAAATTGACAGTTTACAACTATGAGGTACTACCTCACACTCATCAGACTAGTTAAGATGACTAAAAGAGAAAATTATCAATGTTGAAGAGGTTATAGAAAGACTGGAACATTAATGAATTGTTGGTGGAGTTGTGAACTAATCCAATCATTCTGGAGAGGAATATGGAATCATACCCAAAGAACTATGCCCAATAAAACTAATCATACCCTTTGTCCAGCAGTATCAATACTAGGCCTCTATCCAAAAGAAATCATAAAAAATGAAGAAAGTCCTATATATTAAAAAAATTTATGGCAGCTCTCTTTGTAGAAGCAAAGAATTGGAAATCAGGGGGATGCCCATCAATTGGAGAATGGCTTGTTATAGAACATGAATGTAATGGAGTACCACTGTTCTACAAGAAACCATGAATGGTTGGATTTTAGAGAAGCATGAAAAAAATTACAGGAACTGATACTGAGAGAAGGGAGCAGAACCAAGAGGCCATTGTATCCATTAACAACAACATTGTGAGTTGCACAACTATGATGGATGAAGCTCCTCTCAGCAATTCAGAGATCTAGGACAACCCTGGAAGATCTATAATGGACAACACTATCCATATACAGAGGAAAAAAAGAAACAAAACCACCCCCTCCACAGAATCTGAATAGATATTTTTTAAAAACTTCTCTTAGGTTTTTCCTTTCTATCCCATGGTTTTCTTACTTTTCTCTTAGTCCTAATTCCTCATACATAAAATGACTAATATGTAAACATATTAAATAAATATATACACTTACAACTTTTATCAGACTGTTCACTGCTGAGGGGAGGGCAGTGGGAAGAAAAGATGATAGAAATATGTATAACATAAATATGCAAGTGGATATATGTGGAAAAACTTTCACAACCTGTAATTGTAAAAATGAAATAATATAGCAATTAAAAAAAGTTTGTCCTATGTACAATTTTCCCCTGATGCTGTGAGGAGAAAGTCACCAAGTTAACTCTGACCTCAGCTTTTCTTCCCTGTGACTACTCTTTTTTCAACTGGTTTGTCTGATTAAACACTAAGTTCCCCCCAAAAACAGAGTAGAAGAAGGAGAAAAAATGAGAAAGAAGGAATGAGGGAAGAAGGGAAAAGATAGAGAAGGACAAGGAAGAAGAAGAGGAAAAAGGGATGAGGTAAAGAAAAAGGAAAGAGAGAGAAAGTAAGAAAAGTAAAAGAAGAAAGGGGTAGAGGAAAGGGAAGATGAAGGAGAAAGGAAAGATAAATAGATTAGGAGGGGGAAAAGAATAGGAAGAAAAGGGAGAAGGAGGAGGGGAACAGGAGAGAAGAAAGAAAGGAAGAGAGAAGAAGACAGAAAAAAAGAAGAGAGGAAGAGCAAAGTAGAGAAGAGGGTAGAATGAAAGGAAAGGAAAAGTTAAAAGAATGAGGGAGAGGAAGAATAGAGAAGAAGAATGAAGGAGAAAGAGAGGAAAAGGGAGGAAAAGAAAAGGTAAAGAAAAGGAAGAGGAAGGAAGGAGGGAGAGAGGGAAAAAAGGGAAAGACAAAAGAAAAATCAAGAGAGATGAGAAGTGATTGAAATGGGAATTTGACCTTGTTCAAAACAGAGGCAAAGATTGAATAAGAACTCTGAGAGAAAAAAAGAGAGGGAAAGAAATGATATGTAAACCCAGGCTTTTCTTTTTTTAAAGTGTTTTGGTTTATGTTTTATCAGAAAATTAATCTTTATCTTTCTACTATGCTCACTTCAAATGTCAGAGGTTTCAAGGACACCTGATTCAAAGCTCTTTGGGACCTCATTTAATATTCCAAAAATTTAATATCATAACAACAGAAAATAGCCTCTGCCTGAGAATCTGACCATTTCCGTCTTAATGCTCACAGTCCTTCAATCAAGGCAGCAATTATTAATAATAATCTGCTTCCAGCTCACTGTAGCTTGGTCTTTCTCAGTTTCATCTTTGGATCATAGCAGCATCTGTTATAACTCTTAGCACCCTGTTATTCCCGTAAACAGAGGAATGAGAAGAAATCAATTCTAACTCAACTAATAGACAGGAGTAATAGTAAGGAGATTAACTGCCCAAAACTGACAATAATTACCCAGGATGCATTTCTTCTTGTTTCTGAGAAATACATAATACAATATATCTACTTATTAAAGCAACTGTGGTTTTCTGAGGCAATTGTGGTTCAGTGAAAAAGAGCACTCAAAATCTGCCACTGAATCCAAATCTCAATTTATCCATTTACTAATTGCAGGATTTGAGCATTTTTTTCTCATCTATAAAATAAGGCAGTTTGTCTAAATGACATCTGATTTGTTATCCTTTAATCGTGACTCTGGGCAAGACATTTGTCCGGTCTGAGCCTCAGTTTCTTCTACTCTAAATGAGAGGGTTGGACAATCTATGATCCTGTAATCCCATGGAAATGGGCTATAATGCCAGTCAAGTCTATCTCTCTCAGTTGATGCAAGGGTCAAATTTTGTAGTATATATAGAAAATTTTGTAAATTTTTTTACAAGCACCAGCTGTTATTTTTTTCCAATTTAGTTCAATTCAACAAATATTTATCAAACACCAATAGATATTTCAAACTGGATGGTAATCACTCAGTCAATATCTCCTAAGTCCCTACTATGTTCCAGGAAATCTCCTAAGTATCAGGGACACAAAGAAGGGTAAAATCTCTTCTCAAGCAGCTCACAGTCCAACAGGGAAGACAACATACAAACAACTATGCACAACTAAGCTAGATACAGGATAAATTTGAAATAATAAACAGAGAGGTCTATAGTTGAACATGTCTAAAACAGAGTTCATATCCTTAACCAACATATCAATCAGTTATCAACTCTTATTGTTTCTACCTGCACAACATCTCTCCCAACCAGTCCCCTCTCTTTACTTTATAGAGATAATTAAATGGTATAATAGATTTGGAGTCAGAAAGACTTTGACCTGAGATACTTACTACCTGTGTGGTCCTGGGCAACTCTGTCTATTTTAGTTTCCTTGTCTTTAAAGGAGATAATGTAGTCCCCACTTCATGTGGCTATTGTGAAGGGCCAAATGTAAAGCATTTTGTTAACCTTGAAGAGTTATATACAAATGGTACTGCTACTCTTCCTCTTCCTGTTCCTCCAACTACTCCTGCTATTACTCTCCTCTTCCTCCTGCTCTTTCTGCTGCTCATCCTTCTCCTCTTCCTCCTCCTCCTTTTCCTCTTTTTTCTTTTCCTTTTCCTCTTTCTCTTCTTTCCTCATTACTAATGCAGTGATCTCTTAATTGGTTGCCTTGCCACAAGTCTCTCCTCATCCAAGTGTCTATAATGGTGTTTGGTATATAACAGGTGCTTAATAAATGTTTATTGATTAATTAGAGCATCTATTATGCTTAGCAGACTGTGTACACCATTGAGAACACAAAGTGATAAGATACAATTCTAACCACTGAAAAGCTTTTATGTTGTCACATTAATTACCTTCTTAATTAAAACTAGCCTTTGGCTAATTAAAATAAGTATATGACAATATGACCCAAAAATATTAACAGTGGATGTTGTGGGAAGAAAGTATTAACTGATTAGTTCAGGCATCTAGCATCTTAATTTGTGATGAGAAATAAACATGATTATCTGATCCAAGGATCTCACTTTTAGGAAGGAGGAAAACAAAAATTACTATGTGCCCTGTGATATCCATTTTACAAATAATATCTCATTTGATCCTCACAGCAAATCTGGGAGAAAGATGCTATTGTGATTATCATTTTTACATTTGAAGAAAATGAGGCATACAGAGGTTAAGAGTTATTCAGGGTCACATAGCTAGTGTCAGAGGACACATTTGAATCAAGTCTTTCTGACTCCAAGCCCAATGGTCTCTCTATAGGTTTTAGGTATATATATCCCAAGGCAGTAAAAAAAGAAGGAAAAGTCTAATAACAAAATATTCCTAATACTATTGTGTGATAGTAAATAACTGAAAGCGAGTAACCATTGCCTAGTAAATGACTGGAAAATAATGTTAGAATGGAATGATAGTGTGTAAAAATAATGACAAAATGAAGAAATCAGAGACATTTGGGAAGATCATAATGAATTAATGCAAAGTGAAGCAGGAAGAACCAAAAGAACGCCAAAATGACTACAATGATGTAAATGAAAAGATTGCTAGAAGAAAATGAAATAATGAATAACCAATGATGGTCCTAAAGAATAGGAAATGTCCACTCTTCTCCCAAGAGAGACAGAAGGCTACTAGTGAAGAAGGTTATATACATTGTCAAGTGTGTTACAAGTATTTTTTGCTTAATTGTTTTTCTTAGTTATAAGGGAGGCAGTAGTGAGGAAAGGGAGGCTTTTTACCCCTTGCCTCCCCCAAAGAAATGATTGTGATATAAAGATAAAAGAAATCAATAAAGGGTATTTCAAAATAAATATGATTAATTTATGTTTCCTGAGTTAACATGAACTTACCTTCAAGAGATTTGACATTGGGTAGTCAGTTTAAAATTCAAAGTTAGTTACAGATAATGCACAGACAAGATCCAAAAATTGACCAGATACTTTTTTCAAAACCCAATGGAATATATGTAGGACTTCCTATATGTCATTGGGAAACTCTCGCAGTATCAGTGGGCTCATACATACTACACTTGAGCTCATGAAAGACTGACAATTTTTTTCCTTCCCTGAAGATCACTTCAGCCCTGTTTATTTCATGGCTGTATGTAATATGTATATGTATGTGCATGTTTGCGTTTGTGTGTGCATGTTCTGAAAATCAGACAAGATAATGTTTGTGAAAGTCTCTTAAGCTATAATAAAATGGGGGTGCCAGAGGTAGCGCTTTTAGGTATTCTTACTTAGCTAGAATTTAAATTAAAACTGTTATTTTTAGCTTTTTTCCATTACTATGTGTTCTACCTCTTTTGTCTAATCCTGCCCATAGTACACATATCTGCCTGCTGCCAAAAGTGAATACCCTATAATCTTTACTGGCTGATGCAAAGGATTAAGAACATTTAATCTCCTATTGCTCCTTGATTCTCTTGTCCAGTTGCACCCTCTGTCCCATTTATCATTAATTATCTTGTCAGTACAGGTCAGTCCTACGAGAAAGCTTAAGGGGACAGCTAGGTGGCACATTTGGGGCAGTTAGGTGGCATAATGGATAAAGCACCTGCTCTGGAGTCAGGAGTACCTGAGTGCAAATCTGGCCTCCAACAATAATGGCCTAGCTGTGTGACCCTGGGCAAGTCACTTAACCCCATTACCTTAAATTAAAAGAAAATTAAAGACAGCCTAAGGTCATAAAAATCATAGACTATAGGAGATGAGAATCTCTGATCATTGTAGAATCATTGAGTAGAGATGGAAGGATATTAAAGGCCTTCATTCCATCCACCTTATTTTATATGAGGTAAGGTTAATTTGCCTAAGGGAAGGGAGAAAGGAGCTAAGATTTATAAAGCACCCTCTCTGTGCCAGGCAAGTGCAATTAGATGGCACAGTGGACAGATGGCTTATTAGTTTTGTAACCTTGAACAAGTCATCTCACCCTGCTTACCTCAGTTTTCTCATCTGTAAAATGAACTGGAGAAGGAAATTGTAGATCACTCCAGTATTTCAGCCAAGAAATCATAAAGAGCGGGAAATGACTTAAAATGACCGAACAATGGGTTTTCTGTTAAATATTTTACAAATGTTATTCATCTGATTCTTAAGTCAAAAAGTCAATAAGTATCAGAGACAACATTTGAATTTAGGTCCCATTTCCTGTGTTCTTTCCACTATGCTAATCTTCTATCTAGAGACCATGTGCTCAACCCAATAAATTTTTCAGATATAGAAACTTAGGTCTTGATAAGTAGAGTGGTTTTGTTATATCTGATGAACTCTATTCACAACATGCCTAGCAGTACATCCTGATGAGAACAATAATCTAGTCTGCCTTGACTGGTTAGCTTGCTCTTTGAAAAGTTGTTTTTGAGTGGATTTCCGGCCAAGATGGCAGAGAGAAGACAGGCATTGTGTTAAGTGCTCCTCTTTCCCCTCAAAAACAACATGAGAGAAATCTCTTTCTTTTTTTTTTTAGGTTTTTTTTTTCCCAAGGCAAATGGGGTTAAGTGGCTTACCCAAGGCCACACAGCTAGGTAATTATTAAGTGTCTGAGACTGGATTTGAACCCAGGTACTCCTGACTCCAAGGCTGGTGCTTTATCCACTGCGCCACCTAGCTGCCCCGAGAAACCTCTTAACAGAAATTCAATCACCAAGACCCAGAAAGAGAAACTAGAAGAAAAACACCTACCAAGAAGGTCTGTGTGAGGGGACCATGGGTGAATCAGGAGATGAGAGCAGAGGATCAGTGTGGGAACAGTGCCTGGGGGAAGCCAGAGGGCCAGCCTCAATAGTAGAGACTTCAATGAGTGGCAGGTGCGAGATCCAACTTTAGCTTCAGAGTTTTTGGCAGGGGAGAGAGGAGCTACGGGAGGATGAGTTCCCGCACAGAGTCTCAGAACAACCAGATAGGCCAGGGACCTAAGCTCCATACTTTCCGTCAAGACTTTGCCCAGAACAAACAAGAAACAACCCCCACCCCCTCAGGCTAAGGCATGGGCATCAGACTTCACTCAAGGGAAAGTGATTAACTTCCTCCCCCAGGGCCTAACCCAGTGTTCAAACTCAATTTAGAGCCTGCATCTGAGGACCTCAAACACTCCAGAGAAAGTAACCAGCCCCCCTACTGGTTGACCCTTGAAACTACTAAGCCAAGTGAACAAAGCCTCTAGGATCTTCAAAAGCAAATTTAGGAAAGCCAGCTCCCCCTCCCCAACACAAGATCCTAAAAAGATGAAGAAAGGGCATAGAAAGGGGGGGACTATAGAGAGATACTTAGAAAAGACAGATTCTAACCCAGAGAGATCTAGCAATGCTGAGGAGAATAGGAATTGGTCTCCAGCCCAGAAAGACTTCCTTAAAGAAATCAAGGAGTTTAGAAACTGGTTGGAAAAATTGGGAAAAGAAAATCAAGAGAAAATTAACATCTTGCAACAAGAAGACACATCCTTGGAAAATATAATTGGACAAATACAAAATGAGAATAACTCTCTCAGATCTTCAATTGGGCAAATGCAAAAAGAAAATGATTCTCTCAAAACTACATTTGGGCAAATGGAAAACTCCTTCAAAAATAGAATTGACCAACTGGCAAAGGAGTTGCAAAAGGTAAATGAAGAAAATTATTCTTCTCTAAAATAATGAAATTGGGGAAAACTAATGACTTCATGAGACAAGACTATGTTAAACAAAACCAAAAGATAGAAAAATAGAAGAAAATGTAAAATACCTCATCAGCAAAACCACTGATCTTGAGAACAAATCAAAATGGGAAAATTTGAGAATTATAGGATTTCCTGGAAACATCAAAGAGAAAAAAGCCTGGACTTAATATTACAGGATTTAGTGATGGAAAATTGCCTTGATATCATGGAACCAGAGGGCAAAATAGTTATTGAAAGAATACATCGCTCCCCTCCAGAAATAGATCCTAAAATCAAAACACCAAGGAATGTTATGGCCAAATTCCAGAACTATCAGATAAAAGAAAAAATCCTGCAAGCAGCCAGAAAGAAAAAAATGTAAATACCAAGGATCCACAGTAAGGATTATGCAGGAGCTGGCTTCAGCAACATTAAGGGATTAAAGGTATTGGAATGAGATATTCTGAAAAGCAAGGGAGCTTGGAATGCAGCCAAGAATCCACTACCTGGCAAAGTAGAGCCTTCTCTTCCAGGGGAAAAGATGGACATTTAATGAAATGGGAGACTTCCAAAATTTAATGATGAAAAGACCAGAGCTAAATAGAAAATTTGGACATCAAACAGGAGGCTCAAGAGACACATGAAAAGGTAAAAGAAAAAGGGTAAAGAAAAAAAAACTGCTTTCCAATAAGATAAAACTGGTTATATATCCACTTGGTAGAAAGAGTCTCATAACTCTTGAGAATTATAACTCTATTAGAGCAAATATACATAGCCAGAAGTGATGGGCATTCATAACTTTTCTGTGACTCAGAATGATTTAAAACAATACCTCCTTAAAAGGGGAGACAGTAAGGAGATGGGAGGATGGAGGAGACTGAATGGGATAAATTTCATTACATCAAGAAATACAAAAGGCCTATTGTAATTGAGGGGAAGGGAGGAGATGAGAATCACCTGAATCTTCATCTCATCAGACTTGGCTTGAAGTTAACTTAGACACACTCAGTTAAGAAACTTATCTTACCTTTCAAGCATTAAGAGGGGAAAAGGGGAGGGGGAGAAAAAGGGGAGCTAACAGAAGGAAAGGAAGAAGGGCAAAAAGGAAAGGGTAAACAAAGGGGAGGGGGGGTTGATATAAGAGGGCAAACACACTGAAGGTGGTGGTATTCAGAAACAAAACACTGGGGAATATGGATAAAGGGGAAAAAGGGGGAAATTATAAACAGGAGGAAGATAGCAATAAAGAGTTAGTAATTATAACTTTTAATGGGAATGGGATGAACTTTTCCTTAAAATGTTAGCAGATAGCAGAGTAGATTAAAAACAAGAATCCTCCAATATGCTGTTTACAAGAAACTCATTTGAAGCAGAGAGATACATACAGAGTAAAGGTAAAAGGTTGGAGCAAAATATATTTTGCTTCAACTGAAGTGAAAAAAGCCGGGGTAGCAATTCTTATCTCAGACAAAGCAGCTGCAAAATGCTACATTAAAAGAGATAAGGAAATTGAATGGGGATAGAAAGGAATATACTTTTTTTTCTGAAGTACATGGCAATTACACAAAAACTGACCATAAAAAACTACATAAAAACTGACATAAAAGTCTCAGGATCAATTGCAGAAAGGCAGAAATAGTGAATATATCTTTCTCAGATCATAATGCAATAAAAATCATATGCAGTACTGGGCCAGAGAGATATAGACCCAGAACTAACTGGAAACTAAAAAACCTCATTTTAAAGAATGAGTGGATTAAGCAACAAATCATAGAAAGATTTAATTATTTCATCCTAGATAATGACAATAATAATGAAACAACATACCAAAAACCTATGGGGTGCCCACAAGGCATCTATCTATTATATCTTCAAATGCTTACAAGAATAAATTAGAGAAAGAAGAAATCAATGAACTAAATATGCAACTAAAAAACTAGAGAAAGAACAAATTAAAAACCTCCAATTAAATACCAAATTAGAAATCCTAAAAATTAAAGGAGAATTTAATAAAATCAAAAGCAAGAAAACTATTGAACTAATAAACAAAAACAAGAGTTGGTTTTTATGAAAAAAGCAATAAAACTGATAAACCTTTGGTCAATTTTATTAAAAAAAAGAAAGAAAAAACCAAATTGCTAGTATCATAAATGAAAAAGGTGAACTCACCATCAATGAGGAGGAAATTAAAGTAATAATTCAGAATTATTTTGCCTAACATTATGTCAATAAATTTGAGTAAATGAAATGGAAGAATATTTACAAAAATATAAATTGCCCAGATTAAATGAAGAGGAAATTAAAAACCTAAATAAGCCTATCTCAGAAAAAGAAATTCAATAAGCCATTATTGAACTCCCTAAGAAAAAATCTCCAGGGCCAGATGGATTCACAAGTGAATTCTATCAAACATTTAAGGAACAATTTGTTCCAATTCTATATAAACTCTTTGGAAAAATAGGTGAAGACAGAACTCTGCCTAACTCTTTCTATGACACCAATATGGTGCTGATACCTAAACCAAGAAAAGTTAAAACAGAGCAAGAAAATTATATATATAAGACCTATCTCCCTCATGAATATAGATGCAAAAATGTTAAATAAAATCTTAGCAAAAATGATTACAAGTTATCACTAGGATAATACATTATGATCAAGTAGGATTTATCCCAGGAATTCAGGGTTGGTTCAATATTAGGAAACTATTAGTATAATTAATCACATCAATAGCAAACCTATCAGAAATCATATGGATATATCAATAGATGCTGAAAAAGCTTTTGACAAAATATAGCACTGATTCCTACTAAACACTAGAGAGTGTACGAATCAATGGTTTGTTTCTTAAGATAATAAGCAGTATCTATCTGAAACCATCAACAAGCATTATATGCAATGGGGATAGGCTAGAGTCATCCCCAATAAGATCAGGGGTGAAACAAGGATGCTCATTATCACCACTACTATTCAATATCCTATTAGAAATGTTAGCTTCAGCAATAAGAGAAGAAAAAGAAATTGAAGAAATTAGAATTGGGAAGGAAGAAACAAAACTCTCACTCTTTGCAGATGACATGGTGGTATAGCTAGAGAATATCAAAAAATCATCCAAAAATCTACTAGAAATAATTTTCAACTTTAGCAAAGTAGCAAGATATAAAATAAACCGTCATTACAATATATGACTAACAAGATACAGCAGAAAGAGCTAGAAAGAGAAATCTAATTCAAGGTAACCTCGGACAATATAAAATACCTGGGAATCTACCTGCCAAGGCAGACTCAAAAACAATTTGAAAACAATTACAAAACACTTCTCACATAAATAAAATCAGATTTAAATACCTGGGCAAACATCAACTGTTCATGGATAGGTTGAGCTAATATAATAAAAATGACAATTCTACCAAAACTAAACTACATGTTTAGTGTCCTACCAATCAAAATTCCAAAAAAGTACTTTAATGAATTAGAAAAAGTTATAAGTAAATTTATATGGAGAAATAAAAAGTCAAGAATTTCCAGGGATTCACTTTAAAAAAATGTGAAGGAAAGTGGCTTAGCCTTACCAGATCTAAAATTATATTATAAAGCATCAGTGATCAAAATTGTCTGGTATCGGATAAGATAAAGAGTGGTCGATAAGTGGAATAGACTAGGTGCAATGGCAGAAAATGATTATAGTAATCTGCTGTTTGATAAACCCAAAGAGTTCAGCTCTTGGGATAAAAATTCCCTCTTTCTGAACGTCCTCTTCCAGGGAAAAAGATGGACTTTCAATGAACCAGGGGAATTCCAAAAATTCCTGTTGGAATGGCCAAAGCTGAACAGAAGGTTTGATCTTCAAATACAGGACTCAGGTGAAGCATAGAGAGTGGAGGAGAAGGGGAAAATATGAGGGACTTAATGGTAATGAACTGCATGTATTCCTGTATAGAAGAATGACACTGATAATACTCATATGGACCTTCTCAGTTAATAGAGCATGTAGAAGGAGCTTTTATAGATGAAGCACAGGAGAAAGCTGAATTTGATGATATAATGTGGTATAAAAATGGGGTCAATAGATAAAAGGGAAATGAAATGGGAGAAAGAAAAAGGAGAGGAGGAATAGGCTAAGATATTTCATATAATAAGAATTTTTCTTTATTACAATGGGCTATTGCAATGATATGGAAGGGGGGAAGGCAAGGGGGAATGAGGGAATCTTCGCTCACATCAGAGATGGCTAGGAGAAGAAACAACATATATACTCAATGGGGTATAGACATTTCCAGTACGAAGGAGAGAAGGGGGACAGGGGGTGGGGGGGATGTGAGTGATGGAGGAGAGAATGGGCCATGGGGGGAGAGTGGTCAGATATAATACGTTTTCTTTGTTACTTCTTGCAAACAGCTGGGAGTAGATGGCCTGTCTGAGACCATAGGGACTGGTGGATGCTGGGCCAAAGGGGTGGTATGTGGGCTAGGGGCCTCTTAGCTCCAGGACCAGGGATCTGTCTGCTGTGCCACTCAGCTACCCTACAGCAGAGACAGAGTATAAAGAGAGAGAAAATATAGTACATGGTAGTGGAGAAATACAAATGGAGGGAGTTGCAATCAGCAATGGCAATGGTGGAAAAATATGGAAAAATATGGAAGTAACTTTTTTGATGGAGTTATCATAAAGAATATGATCCACCCATGACAGAGCTGGTGGTATTAGAACACAAACTGAAGCACATTTTTTATTATTATTATTATTTTTTTTGGGGGGGGTTGCAGGACAAATGGGGCTGGGTGGCCTGCCTGGAGCTACATAGCTGGGTGATTGTTGGGTGTCTGAGGCTGGATTTGAACCCAGGTGCTCTTGGCTCAAGGGCCAGTTCTCTGTCCGCCACCCGGCCACCCCTACAATTATTATTACTATCTTATTTTATTTTGGGTCTTTTTTTTTTTTTGGTTTTTGCAGGGCAATGGGGTTGGGGTGGCTTGCATGGGGTCACACAACTGGGTGATTGTTGGGTGTCTGGGGCCAGATTTGGGCTCAGGTATTCCTGGCTCCAGGGCCGGTGTTCTGTCTACTGCACCACCTGGCCATACCTACAATTATTACTATTTTTTTATTTTAATTTTAATTTTTTTCTTTCCCCTTTACTTTATCTCTCATGTGGGTCTATATTTTTGGGGGGAGGGGTATTATGTTTACTCTTAAACAAGCATATTTTATTAATGTATAAAAACATTATTTGTACAAAATAAGAATAAACAAAGAAATAAAATAAATAAGTAAAAATTCCCTCTTTGATTAAAAACTGTTTGGAAAATTGAAAGATAGTATGGAAGAAACTTAGATTAGACTAACTCCTCACACTCTATACCAAGATAAAATCCAAATGGATCTTAGACAACAAAAACAATATTATAAGAAAACTAGAAGATCAAGGAGTAGTTTACCTGTCAGATCTATGGAAAGGGAAGCAGTTTATTGACCAAGGAAGAGACAGAAAACATCATTCAAACCAAGCCACAATTTTGATTGCATTAAATTAAAAAGCTTTTGCACAGATAAAACCATTGTAACCAAGATCAAAAGAAATGTAGTAAATTGGGAAAGAATCTTTGCAACTTGTATTTCTGACAAAGGAATCATTTTAAAAATATACAGAGAACTGAGACAAATTTTCAAAAAACAAGCCATTCCCAATTGACAAATTGTCAAAGGATATGCAAAGGCAATTTACAGCTGAGGAAATCAAAGTAATCCATAGTCATATGAAAAATTGCTCCAAATCATTACTTATTAGAGAAATGCAAATTAAAGCATCTCTGACCAGAAAGGACAATGATCAATGTCAGAAGGGATGTGGGAAATCTCGGACATGAATACATTGTTGGTGGAGCTGTAAACTCATCCAACCTTTCTGGAGAGAAATTTTGGATTATGCCCAAAGGGCAACAAAAACATACATACCCTTTGATCTAGCAATACCACTACTGGTTCTATACCCTGAAAAAATTATGTAAAAGGGTAAAAACATCACTTGTCCAAAAATATTCATAGCAGCCCTGTTTGTGTTGGCAAAGAATTGGAAATTAAATGAATGTCCTTCAATTGGGGAATGGCTTAACAAACCATGATATATATATATATATATATATATATATATATATATATATATATATGTATATATATATATATATGTATATATCTGTCATGGAACACTATTGTTCTATTAGAAACCAGGAGGGATGAGAATTCAGGGAAGCCTGGAGGGATTTGCATGAATTGATGCTGAGCGAGATGAGCAGAACCAAAAAAAAAAAATTGTACACCCTAACAGCAACATGGGAATGATGATCAACCGTGATGGACTTGTTCATTCCATCAGTGCAACAACCAGGGACAATTTTGGGCTATCTGCAATGGAGAATGCCATCTGTATCTAGAGAAAGAATTGTGTGCTTTGAACAAAGACCAAAGACCTTCAAATTAGGAAAAACTCCATTATCTTATTATGTAATTTTGCTAGCTCATACTTCATTTTTCGTCCTTAAGGATATGAGTTCTCTTTCATCACATTCAATTAAGATCAATGTATACCATGGAAACAATGTAAAGACTAACAGAATGCCTTCTGTGGGGGTAGGGGGAGGGATACAAGAATGGGGGTGGAAATTGTAAAACTCAAAATAAATAAAATCTTTCTTAAAAAAATAAAATATATGATTAAAGAAAAAAAAAGAAAAGTTGTTTTTGAGATGTTTCTGAGTCCTTGCTTCCTGGCTCAGCCATGAGCCATGTTTCATGTTCCATGAGCATTCCCCAAAGGCAAGGACTTTTTTTCCTGTTTATTTTCCATATATCTATTCACCATGCTCTGCTAGTACAACTGAGACCAATCTGGGGAAGGTATTAAGGCCCACAGATAGCTGGTGGAGCCCCCATATTAGTAGCTGAGGAGAGTGCTTCCAGCAGAATTGTGATGGTATTGAGAGGGACACAGGATGACTCAGTATTGGTGCTGGGAATAGAAAATCCGAACATTCCTCCTTCCAGAGTGTGGGCAGGCCTTCTCCCAATCTTATAGGTCTAGGTTCCTTTTTGAAGGAGCCAAGGTGCTGTTGACATCAGATGAATCCCAACCAAGTGGTGGGGGAAAGTGGGGAGAGGGAGGCAGAGAACAGACTAATTTGAACAATTGCTTTCTGCCCCAAGCATGGGGCCTGGCACCGGGAGAAAGGAAAGTTTTGGTTTACACAAAATAAATCTAACAGGATTAGTGCTGTTTGGTCCAATTTCACAGCATTAATCTGTCTCTTAAACTCATCCTTAGAATTCTGCACCATAATCACTTGGGTATAATTCTTTTGTCGAGAGCTAATTGTCACAGGCAATCCTGAATTTTAAGGAAGAAGAAATGGGAATGGCAGTCATAGCCAGATGCTTGGAACAATAATCATAAAGGCGAGCATGTGTATGTGTATACCACTGAAGAGCCCTGGAGGAGAGAGGCTCTCTAAAGTGCACAGCTGAGTGAATGGAAACTCTCTCTGACAGTCTAATTATGGTTGCATCTGGTGTAATTGTTCCAGCTTCAAGATGAACCTTGATAGCTTGGTGTTCCATGAATGGAGAAATCAACCACAGTAGGAGAAAAACTATTTTCTTTGGTTTCTGAGCCTCACCTTTCTTGAGACATGCTGCTCTAAACCAGTCCCTTCTTCTCTACAGGTCCTGGCTTCAAGACTTGGCTCAAATTCTCCTTTCTGCACACTAATCTATACTTTCCTTATGAGATTGTTGTTTTTTAGACATTTTTCAGTGGTGTGTAATTCTTCATGACTCCGCTGAGAGCTGTCTTGGCAGAGATGTTAGAATGGTTTGCCTTCTCCAATTCATTTTACAGATGAGATTGCTCATCACTTGCTATTCATGACATTATCTCCCTGATTTCACGGTCTTCTTCAAGAATGAAGGACAAACATCATATATAAGCAAACAGAGGCAAATTGGATGAAGTGATTTGCCCAGGATCACTCAGCTGCTAAGTGTATGAGGCCAGATTTGAATTTAGGAAGATGAATCCAAGACCACTGTTCTACCCATTGTGCCAACTAGCTGTGCTCCTTCAGAGATTACCTTCCATTTTGACTGAATGTTTTCTCCTCATTAGAAGGCAAATTCCTTGAGGATAGGGATCCTCATTTCTTTCCTTCTAAATATTTCCATCATGGCCCAGAAACCTCTTCACCCTAGAAAAATCACTCTAGCCTTATGCCTCATAATCAAAAGTACCAGTTGCCCCAGCCCTCCCCCCACCCTGCCTTGAACTGGTTCCTTCCAGGACCACCTTTTAAGGATAGTAGCAAAGGCAGTAATTTCTGTATTTTTCAATAGGCACTCCTCTGGAATTCTCCATCATGCCCTCAGACCTGGAACCTTCTCTCTTCCCTATTTTCAGGCTTTTTTTTATAGTTGTCTTTCTGCATTAGAATTTAAGCTCTGAATATGGAACTATGCCCAAAGAGCAATAAAACTGTTCATATCCTTTGACCCAGCAATTCCAATTCTAGGTTTATATCCAGAAGAAATTATAAAAAGAGGGAAAAGTCCCACATGTTCCAAAATATTCATAGCAGCTGTTTTTTGTATTGGCAAAGAATTGGAAATTGAGGGGATACTATCATTTGGAGAATGGCTGAACAAGTTATGGTATATGAATACTATGGAATACTATTGTTCTATAAGAAACCATAAATAGTCGGACTCTAGAGAAGCATGGAATGATTTACAGGATCTGATGCTGAGCAAAGGGAGCAGAACAAGAGAACAATGTACACATTAACAACAACATTGTGAGATGATAAACCTTGATGGAAACAATTCCTCTCAGCAATTCAGAGAGCTAGCTAGGACAACCATGTTAGACCAGCTATGGACAATATTATCTCTATCCAGAGGAAGAAAAACAAAACAAAACAAAACACCCCCCCCCCCAAAAGAAAACCCCTTCAGAATCTGATGAATACTTTATAAAAATTATTTCTTATGTATCTCTTTTCCTTAATCCTAATTCCTCATACCAAAAATAACTAATCTGTAAACATGTTTATCAAAAATATGTATGTACAATGCTAACCTGACTAGTCACCACTGAGGGGAGGGGGGTGGGAAGGGAGGGTAGAAGGAAATTTTGTATCTTAAAATAGACATGTGAATATGGATGAAAATAAATTTTAAAATAGCAAAAAAAATAATGTAAACTCTGTGAGGGCAGGGACTAACTTTGTTTTTGCTTGTATTTATATTCTTAGGACTTAGCACACAGTAAATATCTAAGAAATGCTTGTTGAATGATTAAGAAATTTGTTTTGCACATACATGACCTATATCAAATTGTTTCCCATTTCAGGGAGGGAAGAGAAGAGAAAGAGAACAAGAGAATATAGATCTCAAAATTTTGAAAAAAATTGTAAAAATTTTGTTTTACCTGTTTTGGGGAAAATATTATTCAAAAATATTTTTGTTGACTAACTCAATGACTGACCATGTTTTTGCTTTTCTTTGTATGTCCTATTTATATGAAGCACTTAATTATTAACTGATCATCTGACTGATTAATTTACTCCTTCTCTTTCTTAGTTACTCATGTCCTTCCCCTTTCCTGAGAATTTCCATTGAGAATTAGTATGATATAATGGAAAGAGAATTGGGTCTTTAGTCAAAAGACCTAGATTCAAATCTTGACTGGGATATTTACTATCTAGGTGAACCTGGTCCTTTTCTCATCTATAAAATAAGAGGGTTGGACTAGTGATCCCTTTCCATCTTTATATCATGCTTCTGTGACTGAGAGGATGGTGCAATCCTCTAGAGGAAGAAGGAGAAAGGTGATGAGGGGTGATGAGGGCCAGGAACATAATGACTCCACTAACAGAAAAGCAAATTCAAAGTTCAGCCTGTAGTTTTTCAATACATACCAATTAACAAGGCATCAAGCTAGATAAAGAGATCTCACTTTGTATCACCCAGTTCATTTGTGAGCTGTGCCTGCTTTCAATTCACACCATTAGAACGTGAACTCTTTCAAGTGCAGGCACTAATTTTGTCTTATCTTCGAATTTGCCTTTCTTTGCTTAAGCAATTTTGCTGGTCCATAGTAAACATTTAATAAATTCTGGTTGACTTACTGGCCCTGCCATCCATTTTTTTTCCTCTGAATACTTACCAATTGGAGACGTCTTTTCTGCTATTACCCTCATTACTTTCCATGGTGGTGGCTAAACACATGCACAAAAGCTGTTGCAGAAGATGCCATGTGGAATCAGTCATGTGGGTTTTAAATTCAGTCATGGCTCTTGGGTATATGAATATTCTCTTTAATTGATGTAGAGGTGAGGTGACATAGGTGGGGCATTGTAGGAAGGAAATTTATATTTATTAGGTCAATTTCATTTTTGAAAAGCTCATTTTTTTTTTTTTAGAAAAATTCCCCACCAAAGTCCCCTTTGTGATTCCTGTTAGCCTAGGACTAATTAGCAGGCTCCTTCATTGCTGTTGATCAGCAGCAGTGCTGCTTATCCATTTAAATTCACTGCTAATTATTTCATGTTTAAAAGTATTTTTCTTGAATGCAGCTCTACACAGTGTTTCCCTTAACATTAAAGGTCCTCCTATTTTATAGGCAATGCAGTATTCCTATTCCTGCTGTTGGGCTGAGGTCTATTGCTGTTCTTTTATCCTGGGCTTTACATCACTCTTAGGTACACCCCATGACTTAAAGCCGCTTTCTATAAATGGGTAGAAAATTTCTTTGCCAGGGTTTCCTCAATATAGAATCATGGGGCCTTCTAACTATCCTGCTTATCTCCCTATGCAGTGGATACAGCTAACTCATTCACTGATAAATTGCTTTGTAAATATCTGTATTTCTTTTGCTATGGCTCCCTTTCTTCTCCATCAGATTAGGATCTCAGCCCCAGAATCTTGTCTTCCCATGAGACTGGATGCTCCAGGAGAACAAGATCTATGCCTCTGATATGGGAATATTGGTAGGGAATGTGTTCTCTCCTCTCTTCCTCAACTCCTTTAATTAGACTGGAAACAGGAGGATTGTGTCACCTTAATTTATAATTTTCCCAATATCTATGTGGGGCTCTTCATGCAGTAGGACTACAACTAGAGCTGTCCTGGAACCAATCTGAACTACCGGGGAAGAGCTGATTAAAAATTTGCAATGGGGACATTTGCAATGGGAAAATTGGCAAATGTTATATATTAGGGCTTGATGTTTAGTTCTTTGATTTGTTGTTGAACTATCTGAACTTCATAAAGTGGTGGATAAAATGGTAATAATGTAGATGACACTTCAAAGTGTCCTTCATGCATTTTTTCCGTACACAGAGACAGTTGTTAAAACTTTACCAGCACTCCCCTGACAAGAACCAAATTTTCAACTGCATAAAATTGCAAAAAAAGGCCGCTTGCTATACTTGAGGACCACTCTGATCATAAGAGTGAATTTTCATATCATTGTATGGTTTTCTTCAACCCCCTTACTCCAAGTGTATCTGGGGCCATCTTGTTATTCTGAATCTATATTTTGCCACTAGACCCAAATAACTGCTGGGGAGAGACAGTGAGGTTGGTGACTTTGCACAGCCTTTCCTCACTTAAATCCAATCCACTTGCATCTCATGGCACTACCTCCCTGATGTCATGGTCCTCTTTGAGAATGAAGGACAAACAACAAAAAGTGCCAGATTACAAAAGCTACTGTCTTGATGTTAATTTTGTCTCAGTTTTGTTTTTAAGAATGAGTGGATGAAGATTTGATTTTAAGAAAGACTGAGAACAAAGGGCTGGCTTGAATCAGAATTTAATTGTCCCTTGATCTCAGGGTTAAAATGCCTCTTAAGTAAGAAGCTTTTCTAACTTGGGGAATTCATTCTTTTGCAGGGTACATTAGAATTCAGCAATGCTTGAAAGAGGCTTTGGTCATAGCTTTGAAGCACTGACCTCTGTGTTTGAGATAGAATAATAAAAGCTGGCTTTGACATCATAGTCTTATTTCTAGCTTGTTCAGCAATCTATGAATGGTCCAAGCCTCTCCTGGTGACTTCATGTCTAATGGGAACTTTTACTCTCCGCTACTCTGCCATCAGTCAACCAATCTCCAAAAGGTACAGGAATGCTCACAAAGACCAAAAAAAATCTGTTCAGAGATCAAAGAGTATTTCCAAAATTTGCTATTTCATGCATATATCCTCATGGTGATGACAATGTTTTGTGGAGGGGGGAGGGGATTTGAAAGGCAATGTAGATTAGTTGGCCTTGGAATCATCCTTTGGCTCTCACCTAGGCACCTACTTGTTCTGTGCCTATAGGCGAGGCATATGAGCATACATTTAAAGACAGAAGGGACTTCAAAGGTCGTCTAGACCTGCTCTTTCATTTTACAGATGAGAAAACTGAAGCTCAGAGAGGAAGAGATCTTCCTAAGGTCACACCTGTAGTAAGTGGCAGAGCTGAGATTTGAACCCATGTGCTCTGACTCCAAATTCAACCCTTTCCCCACTGAATCAATTTGCCTTATTTCATCTAAGTCTTGCTTCCTTCATATCTTGAATAAGGAAAACAATACTTTTAGTATTTATCTCCCACGGTTGTTGTAATAATCAAATGAGTAAAACTATGGAAAGCTCTTTTTAAATCTTAATACTATAATTACTTTCAAGTATTAGTATTCCTTTAATACTATACGAATCAATATTATCATCACTATTATCTCCTCATCTTTTTGATGGAATTCAGATAGAAAGGGTTCAAGGGCAAGTCACTATCTTGGCTATTTTTGTTCAGTTCTTTCAGGCATGGCCCCATTTGTGTTTTATCTTGTGCCCTATATGTGTTTTATCTTGTTTTGTTTTTGTTTTTGCAAAGATACTGGATTGATCTGTCATTTTCTTCTCCAGCTCATTTTTACAGATGAAGAAACTGAAACGTGCAAAATTAAGTGACTTGCTATGAATCACACAGCCATAAGTATCTGAGACCAGATTTGAACTCAGGAAGATACTCTATTCATTGCACCATCTAGCCACCTGCCTTGGCTATTACTCTTATATATTTAATATTTTTGAACTATTGGACAGGTAGGAAAAAATGATGATTTTTTTTATATTTAAATAAAGGATTTGGATTATAAGCTTGACTTCTGTAGATTCACTCAAAGTGGCAGTGGCAGATAGGAAATCAGAAAATACATATATTCATTCTGTTACCAGGATGGTTCTTCCACTAGGTCTCCATGTTCTGAAAGTTTTTCATACCATATAATTTGGTGATTCTGAATATTTGATAAAGTTATATCTATTAAAATATTATCTTTAAGTTTCTTTGGATCATTATTCTAGAGCACTAAAAACAGAAACATGTTATCTTCTTTCCTGATAAGGAAGTCATAGATTGAAAATATAGAAAGAAACCTATATTATTGGATTTGGCTAAGGAAAGAATTTTTGTGAGGATAAAAGAAGATACTATTTATAAAATATTTTACAAATCTTGAAATGCTATCTAAATATTATTAGTAGTATCATTATTTTCTTGATGCATATATGTTATGAGCATTTTATTTTTCTTTTTGTTCATTTATTGGGAAATTAGAAGGAAAGAGAACAGAAATACTTACTAAATGAAAAAATAAAAATTTATATTAAAAACTTGTATGAATCAGTTTTATATCTGGGTGGCTGTAGTCAATAGTTTTATATTATGTGTCTGTTCCAATAAAATTTATTTGTTGAATTCTCTAGGGTTTATGGAATTTGCCATTATAATCATCAATCATCAGCATCAGCATCATTATTATTACTACTATTAGTACATCCTATTTAAATTCACAGAAAAACAAGTCAGAGTATTTATGCTAGGGATGCTAAATCAGGAGGTCGATTTTCAGAGATATGGGACAGTACATATATTTTAAGCTCTTGTTTGTTCAGGGACATAGTTTTATTCTATGGAGCTCATAATGTTACAACAATGACCAAACACAAGAAAAATTCAGGCATCTTGTTTTATAAATAAGTTGTCAATTTTCTCATTATCATTTCTAAGCAGTGGTATGTTGGCCAATGTTTAACAATCAGTTCTCTGGGGAGAAAACTGTACTCACAGCACCTTTAAGTTTAATCTGCATTATTAGTATTTTCTCTATCATTTTCTTGAATGTGAACAATCAAAAAACAATAAATTGTTTTCTAATTTGGAGTGTTTGCTGAATTCTGAAATATAAATGCTCCCACTTAAAATTTAACAATCATTTCTCCTGTCAGTCAAAACTCATTCTAGTATGCTTCTATCTCCAAAAAAAAAAAAAAGAGAAAATACAGGAGGTGATAGTCCCACTATACTCTGACCTGGCCAGAATCACATCTAGAGAGCTGTGCTCAGCTCTAGGCTCAACATGCTGTGTGCCATTGACAATTTGGAAAGTATCTAGGAGATAGTACCAAAGATTTAAGATCATCATCATCATCATCATCATCATAACTAATATGTATTTAGTAGCTCTTTAAGATTGACAAAGTACTTGACATGATTTCATTTGATCTTCACAATAACCTGTGAGATAGGTGTTATTATTATACCTATTTTACTGTTAGAGAAACTGAGGATGGGGTCACTTGGCTAGTAGTAGTAGTAATAGTAATAGTAGTAGTAGTAGTAGTAATAGTAGTAATAATTAACATAAGTAATAGTTAACTTTTACTTATGTGACAGGCACTAAGCTAAGCATTTTATAATTATGATCTCATTTGACCCTAGAAACAATGCCAGGAGGTAAATGGCATTTTACCCCCAATTTATATACAGAGAAACCGAGGCAAATGGAAATTGCATGACTGATACAGGCTCCCCACAAGTTAGCAAATGTCTAGCAAAAGATAAGATTTAAACATATGTCTTCCTTTCTAAGTCTTGAATTCTAACCATTATATCACCTCTCTTCAAATTTAGACTTGATTGTAAAAGGAAAGCTTCAGAGAATCCCAGAATCTGAGAAGTTTTTAATTGTTTGATGTTAACGTTTTTCAGATGTTTCCAACTTTCTATGACCCTATTTGGGATTTTCTTGACACAGAAAGTAAAGTGGTTTGCCATTTCCTTCTCTAAAACATTTTGTAGTTGAGAAAACTGAGGTAAATAGGTTTAAATTTCTTGTCTCAGGTCACACAGCTTAGAAGTGTCTGAAGTTGGTTTTGAACTCAGGAAGATTATTCTTCCTGGTTCCAGGTCCTGGCTCTTTAGCCATTGAATCACCCGGCTGCACATATCCCAGGGGGATAAGAAATTTAAAACTATCTAAATGAAGGTAGAACTCTTTCTATATGACACCACCTATCTGCTTCTATCAAGTTGTTTGAGGATCAACCAAAGGAATGGGAGATGTTGGAAGAGAAAATGTTGCAAGGGGAGACTTCATAACCCTCTTCAGTACTAAAATTTATTTGCTCTGCCTCAGGGGAAAAACTGGGTATAAAGGTCGACTCACTGAAAGAAGGCAAAAATTCCAAAGCACCAGAGTTATATACAATTGAAAAAGCCTGGGTTCCACAGTTGTAAGATGAGTAGACTGGAATAGATGGTCTTACAGGTCATCTATGAAACCTTTGCACATGAACTCTTGTTTTTTTTTATATATAAATGAGGAATCCTAGAAGAGCTAGGATCTGACTTGTGAGTTGGGATTGAACTCAGATCTCCTTGACTCCTAGTACAAATGAGAGGAAGAATTTGGGAAAATTAATGAACGATTTATTATTTTGATGGCGTGGGATTAGAATAAATGTCTGCTTTTTCAGTTAAGTCAAGTGAGGTTTCCTGAAAGGCATGAAATTCAAAGAAATATTTTGATTTTATTATTTCCATTATTTGTTCAGAGGAATATAAAAATTTATTACATATATAGATATATGTATGTATGTGTTTAAAAACATACAAACACATGCATATTCATTCTTCATTTATTGTGCCTGTTTCTCTGATTAAATTAAATTTTTTTAAAAAAAAACAAAGACCACCTGTCTCCTATATAAGTATACACTTCATAAGAGTATATAATAATTAGAATAGGTATTTCCTAAGAGCATTCTTAATAGATTTTCCCTTTTTTTCTATCCCAAAGAACATCTTCCTTTTCTATCCTCAAGAACATCCAGTACAAACTTATACCAACACAGGGCATTCAGCCAACTAACTGCCTAGCTGAGTTCAGTTCTTAGCATCTACCTCTCTGGATTTCTCAGCTATAATGGGAGGAAGGGTCCATGAAAACATTTCATTTAAAAGACTAGAGGCAGGAAAGACGTTCCATTTACATAATGAAGTAAGCTGAAAATCCGGGAAACATCATTGTTTGTTTTAACCCCATCTGCAAATTACAATAGACATATTTCTGGTAAAAAAAATGACACATTTGTCTTGCCAGAGGTAAATTTACTTCCTATTCCCAACAGGCTTCAGAAAAGACAACTTAACTCAATAAAATCAACACAGCCATATGGAAATATAAACAGGCTTCTGAAGGGCACTCAAAGTTAACTGGGAGATGGATTGGCAGAGAGTGCTCAAAACAGTAGGGGTCTGATAGAAAAACCCAATGTCCAGAGGAAGGTTTGATAGGTGAAAATGGTGGGGGTTTCTTTGCTTTTCCAGAAACATCCTTTTCTTCTTGACAGAAAGATAATATTAAAATAAATAACACAGCAAAGTTAGATTTATTTTTGTCTTCTACCAACAAAAATAATTTCATTATTTTTTGGAAAGGGTTAGGCTGAGTTTGTCATTTTCTATCCTGACAGGTAAATGAAAAAGTCTCTGTCCTCAGAAAGTCTAAGGGTAGGGAGTAGGTTAAGTGGGAAATTCCTGCCCTGGGAGAGAACACCTGACCTTGGGAGTCAACAGTCTAATAGAATAAAATAGGAATTTTGCCCTTGGGAAGTTTCTAGAATTAGGTAACATGGTATAGTAGTTGGATTTGTAAACAGAGGACTTGGCTTCAAAAACTAATTCTGTCTTACTTTTTTTTTCTTTATTGATATTTCATTTTATTTTTCCAATTCCATGTTATGAAAATTTTTCAACATTCATCTACTTGCATATTTATAACTTACACAATTTTTCTCCACTCTCCCTTCCCCCTCCCCTTCCCTAAGCAGCAATCTAGTGAACATCATATATGTAAATTTGTGTTTAACATATTAACATATTAATCATTTTATGTATAAAGAATTAGGACTAAGAGAAAAGAAACAAAAGCATAGGATAGAAGAGATAAACATAACCGAAATTTTTAAAGAGGGGATGTGTTCATTCATATTCTGTATTTTTTTTCGTTTGTTGGGTGTTTTTTCTGTCTGTATATGGATGACATTGTCTATGCAGGTCTCCCAGGGTTGCCCTAGTTCTCTGAACTGCTGAGAGCAGCTACATTCATCATACTTGATCAAATCACAATGATGTTCTTAATGTGAACCATGTTCTCTCGGTTCTGCTCCCTTTGCTTAGCATCAGATCTTATAACTCATTCCATGCTTCTCTAAAGTTCAAAATTATTCATGATTTCTTATAGAAAAATAGAAATCCATAACATTCATACACGATAACTTGTTCAGCTATTCCCCAATTTATGGGCATCCCTCAATGTCCTATTCTTTGCCCCTACAAAAAGAGCTGCTACAAATATTTTGGAACATGTGGATCTTTTCCAATTTTTTATGATTTCTTCTGGATATATAGACCTAGTATTGGCATTGCTGGGTCAAAGGGTATGATCAGTTTTATTGCTCTTTGGGCATGGTTCCATATTGCTCTCCAAAATGGTTGGTTTGGTTTACAACTCCACCAGCAATGCATTAATGTCCCAGTCCTCCCACAACCTCTCCAATATTGATCATTTTCCAATTTTGTAATCTTAGCCAATCTGATAGGAGTGAAGTGGTACCTCATGGTTGTTTTAATTTGCATCTCTCTAATCAACAATGATTTGGAACTTTTTTTCATATGATTATCTATAGCTTTAATTTCTTCATTTGAAAACTGCCTGTTCATATCCTTTGACTTTTTATCAGTCAGGGGAAAGATTTTTAACCTTATAAATTTGATTCAATTCTCTTTATATTTTAGAAATGAGACCTTTATTAGAATCCCTAACTGTAAAAATTGTTTCCCAGCTTCTGTTTTCCTTCTAATATTGGAAATATTGGTTTCAGCAGTATAACACTTTTAAATTCAATACTGTCAAAATCATCCATTTTTCATTTTATAAGGGAATCTATTTCTTGTTTGGTGATAAATTTCTCCCCTGTCCATAGATCTGATAGATAAAGTATTTCTTGATCTATTGTTGATTAATCTATGATATCACCCTTTTGGTCTAAATCTTGTAACCATTTTGACCTTATTTTGTTATAAAGTATGAGATATAGTCTATGCCTAGTTTTTGTCATACTATTTTCCAGTTTTCCCCGTAGTTTACATCAAATGGTGAGTTCTTATCCCAGAAGCCAATGTCTTTGGAAACTCTTACTTTTACTAGAAGTATGATAGAATCATAGATGTGAAAATTGCAAAGGATCTCAACAGCAATTTTGCACAACCTATCCTCAAAAGGAATCTCCTTTGTACCATTTCTGGCTATTCAGTCTCTGCTTGAAGATTCAGGGTAGTCCATCCCACCTTGGGTTAATTCTGTTCTAATATCAAGCCTAAAATAAAGGGAGTTGGATGCCTCAGTGATTAGAACACTGGTACTGGGTCAAGAAGACCTGAGTTCAAAGGTGACTTCTGATACTTACTAGTTATGTGAGCCTGGATAAGACACTTAGCTTCTGTTTGCCCTTACCCACTGGAGAAGAAAATGACAAAATACTCCATTATCAGTAAGAAAACCCCTGAAAAGTCAGACATTACTAAATGACTGAACTACCACAACAGTAAGGTGGCCCAGTTTACTGAGTGCTGGTCCTGTATTCAAGAAGTACCAGATACTTACTAGTTGTGAATCTTTGGGCAAGTCACACTGAACCTTTGTTTGCCTCAATTTCCTCAATTCTAAAAGAGGAATAATAATTCCCAGGTGTGCTTCTGTGAATCCAATTACAAATAATAATTGTAAATGGTTTAGCACAGAGCCTGATATACAGTAGCACTATATAAAGGTTAGCTACTGTTGGCTTCTTTGTAATTTCTAACCATTGTTTCTGACTCTGCCCTCTGGGGTGGGTGGAAAGGCAAAGGGAGTGAACAGCTATTTATTAAGTGCCTACTATGTGCTAAGCACTTTACAAATATCATCTCATTGGAAAGGTGTCCCATGGGGTGGGGTGGGATCTTTCCTGTCCCCTCTTCTATTCTCCCTCTATTCTACTTTACTTGGTGATCTCATCAACTCTCATTACTGTAATGATCATCTCTATGCTGATGATTCTCAAATCTGTCTATGATGTTGAGATAATTATTTCTTGATCCTGGATTTAAATTTGATTTTATGCTGTGATTTTATTATGTAACCATATTCTGTATTCTATACAACCAACCTGAAACCTCTTCTCTGTCTCTCTGAGGGAAGAAGTACTTTAGTGCAAAAGTTAAGTCTCCTCTCTCTGAAGTTGTATAGCTAAGATGAAGCTTTCTGACAATCACTGCTTGTTTAAAAAAAAAAAAACCAAATCAACACTTTTATCAATAGTCTCATAAAACACTGAGGTTTGTTTAAGATCTCTTATCTAGGGGCCTCTAGGTGGTGTAGTGGATAAAGCACCAGCCCTGGAGTCAGGAGTACCTGAGTTCAAATCTGGTCTCAGACACTTAATAATTACCTAGCTGTGTGGCTTTGGGCAAGCCACTTAACCCCATTTGCCTTGCAAAAACCTAAAAAAAAAAGATCTCTTATCTTTAGCAAATAAAAAGATGTTCTTGGCTAATCTCATAGGCTCCAATTTGTCTACATACCTGGGTCCCTATCAGTGTACCTCAAGAGGTAGCTGGGATCCATAAAATTCACAGTCCTTAGAAATAGAGAAAGGTGGTTTCCATCCCATGTGTATACTATACCTACTTTCTTTAATGTATCCAATCTTGATTCCCCTATCACATGATGTTTATTCCATAAACCAATTATATGGTTTCTATTCTGTTATTTGTTCTATGAATCTCTAATTTGAAGTTTTTTTGGACAGAGGTAGTACCATTTGACGCATCCTTTATCATAGATTCAATGTCCTATAATAAAGTTATCTTTCTCAGAGAATTGCCTCAGCAACATTCCCCAATGATTCCCCATATCTCCTTCCACCTTCTCTATTACTATGGAGAGCAACATCACCTTCCCAGTTCTCTAGGCCTGCAACCTAGGAACCCTCTGTCTGACCTCAGATTAGCTGGGTGACTTTGGACAAATCCCTTAACCATGATTTCCTGGCATCCAGAGTCATTACCAGTCATCCTGATCCAAACCTGACCACTTGATCTAGATGATTCTGGAAGACAAAGTGAGGCTGATTACTTAACACAACACCCCCTCACTTAAATCCAATTCACTTGTTCGTTGTGGCTTCACCTCTCTAATATCATGTTCTTCTTCAAGAATTAAGGACAAACATCAATCATCACCTCCAGAATCAAACAGAACATGGCATCTGGCAATCAATAACCGTCATAACCTAGGACCCTTCTACCTTTCCAGTCTTCTTATATCTTATTTCTCATCACATGCTCTTAGATCTCGAATGTAGTAGACTAGATCCCATAAATTGTTCCATAAATAAAACATCCCATCACTTGACTCTTGGCATGTTCTCTGACTGTTCTCCATGTCTAGCATTCTCTACCTCCTCACTTCTGCCCACTGGTTTCCCTGGATTCCTTTAAGATTCAACTAACATTCCATCTTCTACAGGAAATATTTGAAAACTCCAGTGTTGACCCTGGAGTCTGAAGGACCTGAATTCAAATCTGGTCTCAGACACTTATTAGCTTTGTGGTCTTGGACAAGTCACTTATCCCTGTTTGCCCTAGTTTCCTCATCTGTAAAATGAGCTGGAAAAGGAAATAGTAAACAACTCTGGTATATCTCCCAAGAAAACCCCAAAGGGATCAAAGAGTTGGATGACAGAGAAAGGACTAAACAAGATATTCATCTATATATGCAGAAGCATATACATATACAAGAATATCTAGAAGTACATATATAATCTGTGTGTGAGTATGTGTGTATACAGGATGTTTCAATACTCTTAAAGAAGTTTTATGGGGCGGCTAGGTGGCGTAGTGGATAAAGCACCGGCCTTGGAATCAGGAGTACCTGGGTTCAAATCTGGTCTCAGACACTTAATAATTACCTAGCTGTGTGGCCTTGGGCAAGCCACTTAACCCCATTTGCCTTGCAAAAACATTAAAAAAAAAAGAAGTTTTAAGCTATTATAGTATAAAACAGCACTAATATTCTTGGGATACCTGTTCCAAATATAGACCTATTGTTCCAATACTGGACCTGGGATTTCATTAGCATAACAACTTCCATGTGAGGAAACTCTCTTTTTTAAAAAAATGTAGTTAATTTATCCAATTATATGTAAGATAATTTTCAACATTAATTTTTGAAAAGTTTTCATCCTCTCCACCCCATGCCCTAAGATAGCAGGTAACCTGATATAATACATCTGATATAAGTTATGCAATTATATTACACATATAGGGAACTTTCCTCTAAAACAAAAATTCTACCTGCTCTGTAACTTACAGTCTTAGGGAATTGTCTATAATAATGAGAAGTTGACTTTCTCAACATCATGGCCAATATATGTTAGAGGAAAGCCTTATAGTTCCTTCTGACTTTGAGGCTAACTCTATCCACTTTGCCATGCTCTCTCTCTCTCTCTCTCTCTCTCTCTCTCTCTCTCTCTCTCTCTACCAATATTTGTGTGTAAAGATAGACATTTAGTTTTAAATGAATATGAATACACACACACATACACATACATACAGACATACATACCCACAAATATATGTATAGCTTTATATCATTTGTGCTGGGAGAGAAAGAACTCTGTTGGATGAGTAGATAAGCCTCAGGCAGTTGATACCTTTCAGGTCTTTATCTTGACAGTGGAAGCTTTTCAATATTGAGTTCAGGGTCAGAGTAAGGGGCACATCTGCCTAGTGTGCAGAGCAACAAAGCAAAAAATGAAAATCAAGGCTTTCTAAGTCTCTTGGTTTCTCTGGCTATAGGTTTCTAACTTCTTCTAGCTTGAAGAGAAAAATAAACAAAGAAAAAAAATCAATAAATCTTGGATTATAGGGAAAATATTACCAGAGAGGCAGATAAGCCCAGAACTTGGGTAGGAGATTAGTTGTTATCAATCAGATGAGCCTGAATCCAAGTATAAACAAAGAGCATAGATGCCTTTGCTTTTGATGAACTGTTCTTATAAATGGTTGTTTTCAGGACAAAAGTTTTAGGTGATTCTTCCATTTGGATAAAGATAATTCAAATGAAAAAGCATTCAGAAATATATTCTGGTAAATTGTTCCCACTCTTTCACTTTGTACCCTTCCCTATGACCTGCAGTGATTGGAGGTGGAAATATAGATGTAGTCATGGAAGAGAATGAAGTTCACAAATTTTTTATGGGGTTGACACTGGAACTTTATAGAACCATGCTTTCTAGGGAGAAGCAATATGGCATAATGGTTAGACTGGCCTTGGAGTCAGGAAGACCTGGGTTTGAATCACTCCTTGGAAGATATTTGGGCAAAATGGGCAAATCATTTAAGTTTCCATATTTGTAAAATAGGGGAAACCTAGTTGGGGAGAATGTTGCCTATTAAGTACTCTGTGAACTCTAAAATCCTATGTAAATATGAGCTATTATTTACCCTAGATGGACTGTAGTATAATGGATAGAGCACCAGTCCTGGAATCAGGTTTACCTATGTAAAAATCCTCTGGGATATACTGTCATTATCAACCTGGAAGTCATTTAAACTCTTGGTGCCCCAGGCAACTTTGCAAAATCACAACTTGTAGGACAGAAACCAATCTGCATTGGCAGAAGGAATTTCCTCATTGAAAGTTCTATGAACAGATAAAATGAACTGATTCATTTCTATCCCCTCCAAAATTATGTGCTGATCTAAATGTAGCCCCCTTCCTACCACATAATACATTCTTTTCCACCAAATGATAGTAGAGCTAGAAGGAACCTTTGACATTTTCCAGTCTGACCATGTCATTTTAAAAATGAATAAATTGTGGTCTATTTAGGCAAATTTTACCATTTCACCAAAGGGGCAAAGGAAATAACAGGAGCACGTCACCAGACAAAACCCACATCGGGGTAAGTCATATTAGAATGATCAAAATTTCTCCCAAATCAGGGTACTTACTGGAATTTCTTTGGGTGGTCATGAAGAAGATCTTTGGTGACTGGAGTTTTGGGGATTTGTGGTACCCTTAGTTTAGAATAACTAAGGACTAGAGACTGATTTCTCCCTCCCCCCATAAAAGAATTCTCTGCCAATATTCAATTTATCCAATATTCCATTTACATGAAAATATGTGTTCTTATATAAGTAGGTTATATTCCATTTCTATGGAATATTATGTGTTTCCCTAGTGATGTGCCAGCCATCATTGCTCACCTAATTCTGGAAAAGTACATTCTTCCATAGACCATTCTGGAAACCAAAAAGGCCCAGTGCCTGTGGGACTTTCATAGGCACATATCTTAAAGAAAGAAAAACATTGAAATAACCCAGAGACTGTTTTTTGAGGAAAAAGTAACCAGACAACTCTTCTATTAGTGATAGGACTCAGGAATTAAAAATTATTTGGATGTAATGTTTATTTCCTTTAGATCTCAATGATAAGCCAACTAATCTTACTATAGTATAACAAAGGAAGGTACTTAATCCCTTCCTTCTCTGTGAGCCCAAATACCTTAATACCTTAATGCTTTAGGTGAACTTTATTTCTTTTCTTTTTCTTTTCATTATGGTTATGGGTAGAGTGAGGTGGGAAGGCAGGAATAGAGGGAAGAAGGGAGGGAAGAACAAAGAAAGGAAGGAATTAGAGAAATTTAGGAATTTTAAAAAAATTTTATTTAATTTATTTACAATTACTAAAATATTCTTGTTTAAGAGTAAACATACTGTCCCCTCTCCCATAAAAATATAAAACCTCATGAGAAATAAAATAAAAGAGAAAAAAATGTGTTTCATTCTGTGTTCCAATACCATCAGCTCTGTCTCTGAGGTGGATCACTTTCTTTATCATAATTCTATCACAGAAGTTACTTCCATATTTTTCCACAGTTGCTGTTGCTGATTGTAATTCCCTCCATCCATTCCTCCCCACTACCACCTATTATATTTTATCTCTCCTTTCCCTCTGTGCCTCTTCAAAAATGTGCTGTGGGGAAGCTGAGTGTCACAGCAGCCAGAGCACTGGCCCTGGGGCCAAGAGGCCCCAAACTCATATCCCACCCCAGAGACCCAGAAATCACCTGGCTCCATGGTCCTAGACAGACCATCCAATCCCAGCACCTTGCAAAAAGTAAAAAAGAAAATGTGTTATTTTTTTACTCTCTTTTCCTATGAATTACCCTCTCCTCTATAACCCACATCCCCTTCCTCTCTCCCTGTCACCCCTCTCTCCTTTTTTTTCTTCTAGATTTCTATACCCTATTGAGTGTATATGCCGTTTCCTCTCTGAGGTATTTCTGATGAGAATGGAGGTTCCCTCATTCCTCCTTGCCTTCCCCCCTTCCATACCTTTGCAAAAGGTACATGAAATAACTTTCATATGAAATATCTTAGCCTATTCTACCTCTCCTTTCTCTGGTTCCCAGTATATTTCCCTTTCATTCATTGACTCCATTTTTATAATATATTATATCTTCAAATTCAGCTCTCTCCTGTGCCTCATCTATAAAAGCTCCTTCTACCTGCTCTATTAAATGAGAAGGTTCATATGAATATTATCAGTATCATCTTTCCATGCAGGAATACATACAGTTCATCATCATTGAGTCCCTCATAATTTACCCTTCTCATCCACCCTCTCTATACTTCACCTGAGTCCTGTACTTGAAGATCAAACGTTTTGTTCAGCTCTGGTTGTTTCAACAGGAACATTTGAAATTCCCCTGTTTCATTGAAAGTTCATCTTTTCCCCTGGAAGAGAAGGTTCAGTTTTGCTGGGTGGTTGATTCTCAGTTGAATTCCAAACTCTTTTGCCTTCTGGAATAAAATATTCCAAGCCCTACAAGCCCTTAATGTAGTTGTTGCTAAGTCCTGTGTGATCCTGACTTCAGTTCTACAATATTTGAAGTGTGTCCTTCTGGCACCTTGTAATATTTTCTCTTTGACTTGGGAATTCTGGATTGGCAAAAAAATGATTTTTTTTTTATCTCTTTCTAGGGGAGATTGGTGGATTCTCTCAATTTCTATTTTATCCTCTGCTTCTGGGATATTGGGGCAATTTCCCTGTAGGAATTCTATAAAAAATGAAGTCAAGGTACTTTTCCTGATCATGACTTTCAGGTAGCCCCACAATTTTAAAATCAACTTTCCTGATCTGCTTTCCAGATCAGTTAAGTGAAATGTTTTACATTTTCTTCTAATTTTTCATTCTTTTGGTGTTGAATTATTGCATCTTGATTTCTTGCAGTCATCAGCTTCCTTTAGCTCCATTCTACATATGAGGATTTGTTTTCCTCAGAAAGCTTTATTATCTCCTTTTCCATCTGACCAATTCTGATTTTTTAAAGAGCATTCCTCTCCTCAATAAGTTTTTGAATATCCATTTGACCTAATTTGGTTTTTAACATGTTGGGTTTTTTTTAGGTTTTTTTGCAAGGCAAACAGGGTTAAATGGCTTAATATGTTATTTTCTTTAGCATCATTTTGGATCTCCTTGACTAAGTTGCTGATTTCGTTTTCATGTTTTTCGTACATTTCTCTCATTTCTTTTCCCAATTTTTCTTCTATCTCCTTTACTTCATTTTCAGATTCTTTTTTGAGCTCTGTCATAGCCTGAGCCCAGCTTCTAAATTTCTTGGAGTCTTTAGATGCAGAACCTTGGACTTTCTCATCTTCTGATTGTGTGGTTTGGTCTTCCATGGGACCAAAGTCATTTTTTTTTCTGTTTATTCATTTCCCCAGAGTGTGCCTGGTTTGGGGGTGCTTCCTGAGCTTCTGAGTATTATTGTGACACCACGCCCCTCCTCTGCAATTACCTCAGTGTGTAAGGCTCTGACTGCTCTTCTGGTGTGTTGAATGACCATAAGCTCATTCTTCTGCTCCGGGGCTGTGAAGGGGGCCCCTGCTCTATGGAGGGGCCTAGACTGAGACCAGGGCCTGATTATGGCCAAAGCCCCAGAATCCTGCCCTAGGGACAGAGGACAAACCCAGGCAGACTCTCTCCACTCCCTTACCTTCGTAGGCTGAGCACTCAGGATGCAGCTGCCTGGAGGCTCCTGTTGGGTGGCTCCCCGGGCCTACTTCCATTTCCTGGGATCTGAGCTGCATTGAGGGCCACCACCATGCTGAAGGCTGCAGCCATGCTGAGGAGGCTATGCTGGCCTGGGCTTCGTGCTTGCTGTGGCAGAGGTCTCCCTGCTGATCTTCCAAGTTGTTCTTGGTGCTCCCTAGGGTGCAGGTCAAGAAACTGCTTCTGCTGCTAGGAGCCAGTGCTCCCAGGTGCCCTGGGGCTCTTCCTGGGAGGCTGAAGTTCCTTCTCCCCAGCATGGTGCTGCCTCTCCAACCTTGTGGAACAGAGTCTTCCAGAGTCTTCTTTCTAGGTTACCCTGGGCTAGAGAATTGCCTCACTGAATCTTTCTGTGGGTTCTGTCTGCTAATAACTTAGTCATAATTTTAAGGTTTTTGAAATATTTTGAAAAGAGCATCTAAGACAGGCTCTTCTCCTACTGCCATCTTGGCTCTGCCCCTGAACTTTATTTCTTAATGGACTCCTTAGTATCTGAAATTCTGGTGTGAGTACAGGTGAACCTCATTATTAGAGATGCAAATTCACATATAAGTGGAATATTTAATAAATTGAATACCTGCAGAAATTCTTTTTGGAACATACCCAATATAGAAACATGTTCAACATAGTTTTATGTGTATAACCTATATAAGATTACTCAAAGTCAAGGGGAAAAGAGGAAGGAAGGGATGGAGAAAAAAAATAAAAGAAATTATTTTCAGAGGAAGAATAAATTAGTCTTTAAAATAATCATGCCCTGATTCATCTAGTTCATAAACTAAGGTTTTTAGATATCCCTGGTCTTTCAAGTGTTGAAAAGCACCTTCAAGTCATCTGGCCCAACTCCTTTGCCTGACCTATGAATCTCAGGTTGAGGGGCCTTAGTGATATTTTTCACATTAGAAATAAACTTACATTGACTCATATCCCAGCAGCTGCTTGGGGCTTGCCCCCAAGAATTCTTACTCCACATTAGGAACATCAAGCACCCTGCTATATTGTTCATTCAACTCTAAACTTTTGGTCAGTCAAAAAAGAAATCTGGCTCCTGCCCTTTAGCCCCTCTGCTTTGACAGTGAATCTTTCTCAGAATAATGCTTTTAAAGACCATTTAAGAATCATTATTACGTTAATAATAATAATAATATTAAAATAAGTAAGTGGGATTACAGTGGAAACCAATGATATAGAATATTTCCAAAGTCTTAGAAGAGTTTAAAGTTTTTAAAAATGAAAACTGCACAAAGAGTTTTGGGACACCCTAAAATGAAAAAAGTTATAAAAATGTTTCTAAAATAAGTAACTTTAAAAACCCTAGCTTTGGATGGCTTTGTGACACATATTTTAGACACATAAGCACTCCTCTCTTATATCTTTCACTGTAATGGGGAAAGCTAAGGTTGCCAGAAGTTTGATGGTCAGATAAATTGGGCCATTTCTGTATTTGTTTCAAAGGAGAAAGGCCACTAGATCAGGAACAGGATTTGAGACTTGGCTCTTCCACTTACTGGCATTATGGCCTTGTGGAGGTTACTTCTATTTTTCTGATCCTATTTCCTCTTTGTAACATAGCAGGAGGAAGGGTTGCATTAACTGACCTCTAAGGTCCCTTTTGGCAATGACATTCTGTGATTTTGTACAACCAGAGGACAACCAGCCAATAAAGGACCTTTTACTCATTACCTCTTCATTCTCTGGCCAATATCCACTGCAAACCTCATCTGTTTGTACTGATGAGCCAACTGGGCCTGCCAGCTTTAATGAATGCCTCTGTTGATGGTCCTCATTTTCTAAGGCAAAATCATCAGGATGGAGACAACCTCTGCTGACTGTTGTCTGGGAAAGGCTATTCCTTCTCTCTGACTTTTCCTGTCAGGAGGAAATTATGGAGGATAATTCCCCCTATTAAAATACTTGCTTTCCTGAAGATGATGCTATCATAGCTATTTTAGTAAGATATCTTGGTTGGGCTCTATAATAAAGATTTGACTAATCCAAGCTTGTCATTGCTATCCACTTAACCCTTTCCTTCAGATCAAATTCTTTTTCCAAAAAATTCTGTAAGACCTCCCTGACTGACAGCTCTTCTCATGAAACTTCTATTTTGGTGACCTTCCTGGCACCATTAGTTAGTAATTATAGCCACAGTGCTTCTCTTTCAATAAATGAAAATGACCCTACTTTACAAAAAGGGTGCCTCTCATATCACATTTCCCAAGTCTAACTTTCTTTTTTTTTTTTTTAAGAAAAAGATATCCTCCTTCTGGAAGGTGAGAGATACTTTGAGGTCATTTAACAATTGGTTTAGCAAGAGCCAGGCAGAATCCTTGGACTTAAAACCATAGTCTGTTTTCCTTTCTCATGAAAATTCAATTAACACAGTTCCAGACTTCAAGAGATTGGTTATTACTGACCTAACATCATGTAAATATTTTCCTAGTTTTTCATTTCTTTACTTTTTTTTATTGTCAGTTAACAAGTTTGTTCTGAGTATCCATAGAGAATAGCACACTGTACTAGGAATTTCCTAGAATCATAGACTTGTAGAATTTGGAGGCATTTCTGAGGTCCTTCTGGTCCAATGGCCAATTGAAAAATTCATCTACTCTGCAGCATCTTTGGCAGATGGTCATCCAGCCTCTTTGTGAACTCTTAATACTGGATCACAGCTTTAGAGTTGGAAGGGATCTTTTTTGTTGTTGTTCAGTCATTTCAGTTGTGTCTGACTCTTTGTGACCTCTTTTGGAGTTTTCTTGGCAGAGACGCTGGAGTACTTGCCATTTCCTTCTCCAACTCATTTTGCAGAACAGGAAACTGAGACAAATAAGGTTAAGTGGCTTACCTGGGGTCACACAGATAATGCCTGACAATAGATTTAAACTAAGGTCTTTTTTTTTTTACTTCAGGCCTGGTGCTTTATCCACTTTACCACCTAGCTACCCTGAAAGGGATCTCAGAAGTCATCTAATCAAATGTTTTCATTTTATAGATGAAAAAATTTCCTTTCTTGCTCCTTCCTTCCTTCCCACCCTCTGTACTTTCATTCCTCCCTTCTTCCCATCCCACCTCCCCTTCTTTCTTTCCCCTTCCTTCCTTCCTTCCTTCCTTCCTTCCTTCCTTCATTTCCTCTTTTCCTCCTTTCCTTCTTTCTAAACCCTTCCTCCCTCTCTACTTTCTTTCCTTCCTGTCTGTTTATCACTACAAAAATTGTTAATAATATCTGAAAGAGATACTTTCTTCCTAATTATCATAATAGTAGTTGGCATTTATCTAGTGCTTTAAGATTTGCAAAGCACTTTACATATATTATTCCATTTGATCTTTATCTGTTGAAATGGTTCCCCAAATAGTCATGAAACCTTCCCCTTCAGATATTTCATAAATGCCATCTGACTGGACTAGAATGGATGCTGTGATCTATCCTTGTTCATTCATCTTCCAGTATAAAGAATGCCAGAGAGACAATGCCTTCCTAGAGGGAATAATGAGGTTATCTTTTGAGGTCCAGCACTATTAAACTCTGACTATGACCTTGGGCATTTATCATAAATCTAGAGACTGAAAAAAACCTTAGAGATCATTGAGTTCAACTGTCTCATTTTAAAGATCATGAAATTGAGTCCCAGAGACAAGCAAAATCAAGAAACATTTTTTTTTTTTATTATACATCTACTATGTCCCATGCATTATGCTGAAAAACATGCCTTGCCCTTAAGGAGCTTACATTTTAATGAGGGGGGGAAAAGAAGTCTGGGATGAAAGAAGATATCCTTTTGTGGACAAGATAGAGAAATTCAAGAGATCAACCACAGAAAGAAATGAAGGTACAGCTGATCTGAGCATTTTTCTTCAAATTGAAGTTCTGGATCTAGAAGAAACTAGTCAATTAGAATTAGAGGCCACAGGGATGGAGTGCGTGAGAAGTCCAGGGTGAAGAGGCTGCTGTGATATGATAGAGCAATTCCATAATACTCAAATCTACTTACTACAAGCATGGTCTTGAACAGGCTATGGGCTGCTATGGGCTGCAATGTCCTCCAAAAACTAGGACAATTAGATTCCATGATCTTTATAGCTCTAACTTGGATGAGACAAATAGTTTTTGCATATGCTGAGTGTGTATTCTCTGGGTTATTGTAGTTCATCATTTTTAGAAATACTCATATATGATACTCTCCTAGGACTTGTGAAGTGGTACAGCCACTCTGGAGTCAAAGAGACCTTGGTTCAAATTTCACCTCTGCTAATTAATCTCCCTAAGTTTCAGTTTTCTCATCTGTAGAATAAGGGTTTTAGGCCAAATAGGCTCTGAACACTTTTGACTCTCTGTTGTTGTTGTTCAGTTATTTACAGCTGTGTCTGACTCTTTGTGATCCCATTTGGAGTTTTCTTGGCAAAGACATTAGAGTGATTTGCCATTTCCTTTGACAGATAAGGAAACTGAGTCCAACAGGGTGACGTGTCCTACTTAGGGTCACACAGCTAGTATGTGTTTGAAGCCAGATTTGAATTCAGGAGGATGAGTCCTTCTATCACTCTATCCACTATGCCACCTAGCTAGTGATAAAACTGATAAAAAAAATTTCTCCAATGCAAGTCTGGGAAATGTCTTGGATGACAGAACCATAGGAAGAGATTTTTATAGCTCAGGCCACTATTTACTTTCTTCCTTCACTTATAAGTATAGATAGGATGGGTCAACAATCAAACTCTCTGGAGGAGCTTTGTCATGCCCTGCCAAGCTCTTCATCTTCCAGGAACTCCCATTACTGATGCAAATCAGAAACATATTATCTTTATGGATTGATTGAGGCACTTGAAAAGTTATGTGACTGATCAGAGTGACTCAGTCAGAATGTCAGAGGTAGTACTTGACCCCTGATCTTCTTGATTTTGGTATCTGCCCTTCCGTGATGATATACTAGCATGCCTTTATTCTGCACATAGTAGGTATTTAATAGATGTTGATTCAATTAAATTGAATAGTTACATGTTTATATAAATGCATTTATATAAATTTATATGTATAAATTTATATACATATATATATGTATATAAATTTAGGTTTTTGCAAGGCAAATGGGGTTAAGTGGCTTGCCCAAGGCTACACAGCTAGGTAATTATTAAGTGTCTGAGACTGGATTTGAACTCAGGTACTCCTGACTCCAGGACCAGTGCTTCATCCACTGCACCACCTAGCTGCCCCTACATGTTTATATTCTTGATGTCTAGAATATACATTTTAAAAAGGACTGTTGCTATGGTCCAGGGAACCTAATCAAATCCAGTTCAGTTCCTAGGGCCCTCCTGTTGATAACTGGCCATTTAAATTTGTTATTTGAGTAATGGAATGGAAAAGGCATCCTGTTCTATCATGAGCTCAACATGCTACAAGGGAAATCCTCTTCCCACTAGAACAGAAAAGGAAATAATATTTCCTTGCTGTAATTTTAAAAGAAGAATTCAAAGTTCCAGTAGGTTCTTTTTGATCAGCAAGGTTAAGCCAGGACTTTTGTGTATCTGATAGGGTAGGGAATTGACATTTCTATGCATATCCTGGAGGCCTGCTTTATTTTGGATATGTGGGTATCTGAGACTGCTATTTTGTTGGAAGAAAGGAGAGAGGGGGGAAAAAAGAAAGAGGAAGTGACTGAGGGAAGGAGAGAAAGAGAGAAAAAGAGAGGAGAGGAGAAAAGAGAGGGGAGAAAAAAAGCGAAGAGATTGAGAGGGAAAGAGGAAGAATTTGAGAATATCATAAGTTAACCACTAATGTATAGCTATCCTGACTACAAACATGCCAGAGTGGCAACAAATAAAAGACAAACTTTATAATTTGAAATGGAAAACAGCTTTACATTTTTAACAAAGAGTCCTCTGAAATCTTGCTTCAGTTGTAGGGCAGTTTCTGGTCTTCATGTATCTCAACTCTAAGTCCAACCAACAAAAAGAGTGGGGCTTTCAGGGTGGGGGGTGGTAGAGCATTAAAAATAAACAAATGAAAACTCTATAAGAGCTATGGAAAATATTTATGGGAATTATAGACTGAGATAAGTGTCACAAAGTTCTCAAAAAGAACATCTTGCTTTCCTTTAAAAAAGACTGAAGAGAGAGATTCTGATGCTCCAAGACATGACTCAAGGGGCATATGTGGACTGAGTGAAATTCCAAGTAATCCTCGCTGGATCACCTCTTTGCTCTCAACAAGCCCTTACACTTGATTTCTCTGAATGTTAATGTCTCAGTGATCTGGGTGAGTGAGAAAATAGGAAGAAGACACTGAAGAAGAAATAGTAATTGTCAGGGAGCCTGGGGAGAAAGTAAAGCAGTCAAGGACCCAACACTAGATGGTTTCCAAATCACAAGGAAGTTCCCTTTTGACCCTTCTGTTTCAAATTGAAGGATGAGGTTCTCAGGAAAGGGCTAAAAGAAGCTGTCAAGTCACCAATTTCCTAACTTGAAGCCTTTTTGCCCATATCCTTCATGCCTAGAATTCTTTTCCTCCTCATCTCTGCCTCTTGGCCTCACTGGACTCCTTTGAATTCCAGCTAAGGTTCCATATCTAGTTCTTGCCATCTTCCCTCCAAGATTATCTCCAGATTATCCTGTCTGTGTCTTGCTAATAGATAGATGTTTGCATATCATCTTTCCCATTAGACTGAGAGCACATTTGAGAATGGACCCTCAAAATTAGCATGTCTAATGCATAGTAAGCACTTAATAATTGCTTATATAGCATTTAAGAAATCCCGAACTCTGCCTTGAGTTCTAGTCTGCTATACCCACTACTCTACCCACTGATCAACAGAACAGTAAGAGTCTATCCCAGGAGGATCAAAAGCCTACCCCAAAGCAAGTGATGCTCTGCATTCTGATGGCTTGACAGGCACTTAACCCAGAGACCAGGGATGAGAAAAAGAAGACAAACACAGTGGGACAATTAACTGGGCTGTTTCTTCTCTCTGATTGCCTGTCATCAACATTTTCCTCATCAAAAAGTCTTCATTAAGCACTTATTTCTGCAAGGTAATTTCTGAGGCAATGTAGCTATGGACAGTCTCCTCTGGAGATTCCCTCTTCAAAAATCAACACTGGCATGAAAACTGGCATCAGCACTGCATCTGGAGGGCAAAGTACTGACTAGATGATGATAAACAGTGAGCAAATATATAGCTAAGATTATAGAATAAATACATTTTCTTCTTTGCAGAGGTGGCACCTGACTGAGTGAGGAAATAGTATATAGTTTTGTAAGACATAGTTGATATACTGATTGATTGGTTGAACTGATTTTCTCTTTTCTATTCTTTATTAATAATTATAAAATATTTATTAAGAACCAACTATCAGGGCAGCTAGGTGACACAGTGGTTAGAACACTGGCCCTGGAGTCAGGAGGACCTGAGTTCAAATCCGACTTCAGCCACCAATTACCTAGTTGTGTGACCTTGGACAAGTCACTTTAATCCAATTGTCTTACAAAAAAAAACTACCAAGAACCAACCATCTTGGCATGTACTAAGCACTTGCTAAGCAGCTAGGCTATGAAGTAGATATCTGTGTGATTCTAGCCAAGTCTATCTCAGTTTCTTCAATTCTAAAGAAAGGACTCTAATAATACCTGCCTCAGACTGTTATTTGAGATAAGCTTTGTAAAAGTGAAATATCTCATAAATGTTTGTTCCTTTCCCTATCTCCTTCCTTTCTGTTCTCTATCACAAGGGGACAGGATACGGGGAGGAGAGGACTATGTACATGCAAAGCTGAAGGTGATAGTAAAGTGGATAGAATACCAGGTCTGTATTCCTGAAGACTTGAGTCCAAATCTGACCTCAGAGATTTACTATCTGGTTGACCTTGGGTTTCCATATACTTCTGTTTTCTCATCTATAAAATAGAATTATAATAGACCTAACAACCAAGGTTGTTGTGAGGATCAAATGAAATAATATTTGTAAAGTACTTTGAACATTATACATAGCACAATAAAACTGATAGTTGTAATTATTTGTTACTATTATTATTTGTTGAGTGATTGTGTGTTAGTGATATTGGAATTTGCGTCTAGAGGGAGGAAGAGAAAGGCAGTAGAGGTAGAAGTCACCATCTTGAATTCCAGTAAGGCATCCTATATTTTGTAAGGGAGGTATCATAATTAGGTGGAGAAAAATAAGAGGGACATGGCACATCCCCTAGAAGATTGAATAGTTAAGTTTCACTTGATATAGGGGTTAATCAGTTTTTATTTAATTGGTTTGAATTTCCCTTTAAGTTTTTTTGTTGTTCCTTTTCATTTTGTTACTGCTAAGTATGTTTCTCATCTAATCATCTCACCAAGAAAATTTTTCAGTTTTCTTAAAAATTCAGAGACAGCTAGGTGGCACAGTGATTAGAGTGCTGGACCTGGAATTAGGAAGGCTTGAATTCAAAGCCACCTCAGATATTTACTTGGACAAATCGCTTCAGCTCTCAGCCTCAGTTTGGTCATCTGCAGGACAGGGATGATAGCAACAACTTCTCAGGATTGTTGGGAGGACAAAATGAGCTGCTTGCAAAGTGTTATCCTCAGAGCTGTATACATGATATTGTGGTTGTTGATATTATTTTAAAATATTCAGATGTCTTTTATTCTTCCTTCAAACACCAATTGCAATTTGACTGGCAGGAACACTCAGAAGTCCTAGCCAAGATCAGTGAGGGAATAAAGTCCTAACCTATTTATACGCTATTCAAGTCCTACCCCACCTCAAAGGAGCAAGGAATACAGAATTTCAGAATAGAAAGGAAACTCATAACTAACAGGATCGAATTTCCTACCTGAAAATTCAATCCATTTACCCACAAAATTCTCAAGAAGAGATCATTTGGCCTTTGCTTTTGTGATGAAAAACCAACTCTCTCCTAAGACTTAATTTGGAACAACTCTTTTTGTTAGGAAATGTTTTCTTTATATTGAACTGAAGCACAGATTAAAGAATTATTCTTCTAATGTTAGATCAGAGACCATTTAGTTTAATTCCCTAATTTTATAAAGGGGAAATTGAGATCTGTAGAGAATAAGTGATTTGACATATATCATATAGCACAATGGATAGAGTGCTGGCCCTGGACACTTAACCCTATTTATTTCAGTTTCCTTATCTGTAAAAATAAATTCAAGAAATAAGTTGTTTTCTTTGCCAAGAAAACAGCAAATGGGGTCATGGAGAGTCAGATACAACTAATCAACTAAACAACAGAGACAAGGTTCTTTCCCTATATACCAGGCAGCTTATAGATCTGACTCTGCAGCTTTTTTCTCTTGTTCCAGGTATTACAAAAACAAACAATAGTAAAAGCAAACCTGTACCCTAAATAGGTCATGATCCTTTATTGGACCAATACTATCACAGATTCTCATATCTTAAAAGAATCATAGCAAAATTTTAGTTGTTAAAATGAACTCTGCCCCCCCAGCAACTTTGAAGTTGTTACTCATAGTATATTTAAATAGCCACATTTGTCTGCAAGTTCACAATTATAATCAAATCAAGTAACTTTTCTGCCATCCATAGTGTTTTTTAATACAGCATAGTATTGTCATTTTGTATAAGATTACTCAAAAAAATGAAATAAAGTAAAAAAATAGCATGCTTAAGTCTATATTCAAATAATATCAGTTCTTTCTCTGGAAGCAAATAGTTTGCTTCATTATTGGTCTTTTGAGATTGTCTTGTAGCATTGTATTGCAGAGAATAGCTGTCATTCACAGTTCCATATTAAATAGCATTGCTGTTACCATGTAAAATGTTCCCCTGGTTCAGTTCACTTCCCTGTGCATCAGATCATGTTTCCAGTTTTTCTAAAATCAATCTGCTTGTCATTTCTTATAGCACAATAATATTCCTTTACAATCATATACCACAATTTGTTTAACTATTCCCCAATTGATAAATATTCCTTTGATTTCTAATTCTTAGCCACTACCAAAAAGAAAAAGCTGCTATAAATATTTTTTGTTCAAATAGGTCCTTTCCCCTGTTTTTGGATGTCCATGGGATATAGATTTAGCAGTGGTATTTGTGGATCAAAAGTTATGCATGGTTTTATGGCACTTTGGGCATAGTTTCAAATTTATCTCCAGAATGGTTGGATCGGTTCACAACTCTACCAATAGTGCATTTATGTCCCAATTTTCCTACTTCCCTTCCAACATCCAACATTTTTCTTTTTTGTCATATTAGTCACTCCATGAGTAGTAATCTTGAATACACTTGATAGTTATTATAACTCTCCTATCTGGACATTCTCACTGGTAGGCCATTAGAGAGTCCCCATGCCTCTTATGCTAACACTATGAGATCACAAGATTTTGAATTGGTAGGGAACTTCTTTTATTTTTACAATGAGGAAACTGAGGTTCAAAGAGATGAAGTGATTTACCCAAGGTCATACAGGTAAAACCAATAGTTGCACACAGGTTCTTGGATTCTACTCTGCCACACTTTGAATCTAAATATTCTTGATGCCATGTCTAACACTGGACTGAGTCAGAAAGTTTCTTGCTTTAGGAAGATTGTGTTATTATTTTTTAAAAAAGCCATGGGATATATAGTCAGAAGATTTTGGTTTGAGTCCCAGCTATACCACTTCTTAATTGCATGACTTAATGGTAATTCAATTAAAAAGTGGCAACTAGAGGATACTTAAAGAGTTAAGAAGAATTGAGATAAAGTTTTTTTTCCTATAATTTACAGCAGAGTTGTATGGCACTTAGAAAGTCATCTTCTCTGAATCTAATTTTTGTCCTTTGCAGAATGGGCATAATATCTGTAATACCTGTCTCCCAAGTACTTTATATTGCCTAAAGTTATTTTAAATTGGGTAACTTTTACTATCTCTACTTGCAGAGTTTTATTTGTGATATATAGGAATGTTGATGATTTATGTGGATTTACTTTATATCCTGCTATTTTGCTAAAATTATTGTTTCAACTAATTTTTAAGTTAATCTTTGGGATTTTTCAAGTATTTTCATATAGTCTTCAAAAAACAACAGTTTTATTACCTCATTCCCTAGTTTGATTCCTTCTATTTCTTTTTCTTCTCTTATTTTTATTGCTAGGACTTTCAAAGTCATAATGAATAATTTTGATGTGAACATCTCTAGGGAGGGGGAGAAAAGAAGGAAGAAAAAGAAAAAAGAAAAAATTATATGATAACTTAGTTGTATATTTAAAAGTAATAGCAAGTAATATCTACATAGTAGATTTATAGTTTTATGTGCAATCATCTTTTAAAAATCATACTGTGTTATGGAAATACTTGTTTTAATTCATTCCTAATTGCCTACTCAAAAATAAGGCTTAGGTTGGATTGTCCAGCAAAAGTTGTCAGTTGAAGGTGATGGTTAAAGTCCTTGTCCAAGCATATTCTTGTTGCAATGGATTTAGAATTAGGACAGATGTAAAGAGATTATCTAGTCCAATTATTTTATTGTACAATTGAGGAAACTGAGGTACCTATTTTACTGATGAGGAAATTAAAATTATGAAAAATAAAGTAATCAAGGTCACACAGACAGTAAACATCAAATCTAGGATTTAAACTAAGGTCTCTCCACTGTACATCCAATGCTCTTTCTGCTATACCACGGCAACTCACTTATTCCAATTCTTTTATTTTACAGATAAAGAATCTGAAGTCCAGATGGAAAACTTGCTTGAAGACAGATATTAAATTAGTAATAATAGAGAAAATTAGAACCTATGTCTCCTGCTTCCAATTCTAGTTTACTTAGTTTCTTCATATGTAAAGTGGTTGGACTGGGTGACCTCTAGGATTTTTTCTAGCTCTAAAGCTATTATCCTGTGACTGGTCTGGGCATATACTTCTTGCTATTTTATGTACCACTATTCAACAAATGCTATGGTTGTCATCAAGATTCATGGTATGCCTCACCATGACAGTCTGAAAGACAATTTTTCCTCCCTTTCTCTGTATCGTTTGTGGTAACACAAGAAACAGGTAATCAAATTATTGATTAAATCAAACAAGTCAAATGGAAAAGTAAGTATTATTTGACACAACCCATTTTTCTTTTTCTCTGCTCAACTTCTGGGAAAAAATGTAGCTCTTTTATTTAGGAATCAGAAAACTTTTGAAGAGAATTTAGGTAGGGCTAGATGATACCAGTAGTCCCTCCCAATTCTAAGATCCTGTGTTCAACACTGGAAAGAGCTTTGACTATGAATAGATAATTTGTGAAACGATGGAGAGAGGTTATTTGGGAGTCTGTTTATCTGGAAATCTCTGTCTCTTTGTTCCTCTGTTTCTCTGTCTCTGTCTGTTTCTCTGATTGTCTGTCTGTCTCTTTCACTCTCTGTCTCTCTCTAATAATGGAGTTGCTTGAACCTAGGCTCAGAGGCTGGTATTCTTGTAAGGCAGGTCACTGTCTGTCAGCACTGGCCTTTTTTGTGAGCAAAGCAAGTGTATTAGAATTAGTCTTTCACTGACTATCAGAAAGTATCCTACAAAGGAGGACTCATAGGAGAGTATAGGAGAAAGTACACCTGACTAGGCCTTAGGAAATCTGGGTTCTGTACTGGCTAGTTGGATCAGTTTGGACAAATCCTCAGTTTCCCCATTTACAAAAGGAAGGGGCTAGCCTAGTTCATAGTATCATAGATTTAAAGTTGGAATAGACCTGAACAATCATTTAGTCTCAGTTTACAGATGAAGAAATTGAGAACAAGAGAGTTTCAATGATTTTTTCAGGGTCAGTCTGCTAGTAAATACCTGAGGTAGGGTTTGAACCCAGACTATTCTGACACTAAGCCCAACCCTCTTTTCTCTATATCACATTGCCTCATTGAAAGTTCTTCTGCCTTTACCAATCCCCTCATGGCTGACTATAATCCCTTTGGATAAGTGTTCTACTTTGAAAACTAATAGAACAGCTACACAAATGCATGGTATTAATATTGATATTAAAACACAAATAACCCTGGAGAGGAGTAACACTTAGGCAGAATATTGATTATCAGAACATTTTCTAACCATCCCTTGAGAGGATTATCTTGCAGAAATGAAGTACAGGATATATAAATTTGGGTAAGTATAAAAGCAATAGGAAACAATGTGTTAGAAACTTCAAGCTATTGACTTGCATGAGAACTGAGAGATAATAGGTGAGGATTCTGGAGATGTAGAATTGGGGGGAGGGGACCTGGATAGCTGGAGGAAGTCTTGAGCCTCTGGGAGTAGGGATAATGTCAAAGAGAGAGTCAAAGAAAAAAATCAATTTCACTTTTTTAATATGGGAAGAATGGGCTACCTAAAAATTTCCCTCACATTTTCTCTTCATTAAAACAGCACCAATTGAAATATGTATATATGAGAAATTCAAAGAAATGTGGAGAGATTTGAATGAATCAATGCATACTGAAATAAGCAGAACCAAGGTAAGAAGATACACAAGTAAATGTCCTTCAATTGGGGAATGGCTTAGCAAACTTTGGTATATGTATGTCATGGAACACTATTGTTCTATTAGAAACTAGGAGGGATGAGAATTCAGGGAAGCCTGGAGGGATTTGCATGAACTGATGCTGAGTGAGATGAGCAGAAACAGAAAAACATTGTACACCCTAACAGAAACATGGGGTGATGATCAACCTTGATGGACTCGTTCATTCCATCAGTGCAACAGTCAGGGATAATTTGGGGCTGTCTGCAATGGAGAATACCATCTGTATCCAGAGAAACAACTGTGGAGTTTGAACAAAGACCAAGGACTATTAACTTTAATTTAGAAAAAAAAACCTGATATCTTATTGTCTGATCTTGCTATCTCTTATACTTTATGTTTCTTCCTTAAGGATATGGTTTCTCTCTCATCACATTCAATTTGGATCAATGTGTATCATGGAAACAATGTAAAGACGGGCAAATTGCCTTCTGTAGGGGTGGGGGAGGGAAGTAAGATTAGGGGGAAAATTGTAAAACTCAAAATAAATAAAATCTTTAATAAAAAAAGAAAGAAAAGAAGATGCACCATGATGACAACAACAATATAAATAGAAAGAAAATTAAACAAAATTGAAGGCCAGGTAGTTAAAAGACCAAATTTGGCTACAAAAAAAATAGTTAGTGAAATAATATTTCCTTTTTTCATTGAAGAAGTGAACAACCATAGGTTTGAAATGCTTCAGATGCATTCAAATCTGTGGATTATTTTGCTTAGCTTATTTTTTTCTTTGGTAAAAGTGAAAACTCTTAAGGGAAAGGGGAGGGGGAATGATATATTTGAAAATGACAGTAATGTAAAAATAAAAGGCATCGATAAAACTTTTTTTTTCTTTTAAGGAAACAGCTGGAGAATGCTCAGTCAGTTTTTATTTCTTTTCAGGATGTTTTTGGGCATTTCAATTGTCATATGAACTCCCAAGACTTGGTTTAACCACTGTTCTGCCTCAGTGAGCTCTGTCCATGGTGCTAGCAGAGGGTAGCAATCCCTGAACAACAGAAATCTGATGTTTAATATCTTTGGGGAATAAGCCAACCAACAAAGCAGATAAATCAAAGGGTGATTGGATATGTTACAAAAGAAGTTCTTTCAGGGGATAGAAAGGAGGGACTCCTAGTTTTTGCCTAAAAAAGTCCCTATGCTGCAAGGAATAGAATGAGGAATTCTTTCTTTATCTGAGGATGTGGTCATTTTTGATTTACAAAAGGTGAGGGAGGGGCTCCTTCTGACATTTGTTTATTGGAAGCTCAGACTACAAACTGAAAATATTGCCTAAGGTATTTTAATAGGATTTTATTTACAAAATTCAATTTACACACACCATTTTTCAAGAATTGATCTCTTACCTAAAAACAGGCACTTGACTTTACTATACATGCTAAATTGACATTTGGTGCTAAGCTTGACATATAAAAAGCAGGAATGAAGCACCATTTAGAAATGAGAATGGAGGCAAAATTCTTGCAACATGCTGCTTTTTTCTATTTACTCATTTCAAAGGAACAGTTCTTGGGTAAGGGCAGCAGGGCCACAGACTCTATAAACCAACCTGGGGGGTAGTGTAGGGAATTAGCTGTCAAAATAAGTTGAGATCAGCCTTTATATAATTATAAAGGTTATTTATATTTCTTTCCAATTCTTCCTTTCCCACAGGTACAGACACAAAACTCTACTGCAACAGGGGATTTGCAGTTAGTGATGCCTGGCAAATGATAAATTACTGTGGATAATGCAAGTTGGAGTCAAGGAAAAAAGTGACTTTCTTGATAACATATCCCAATTCAAGGCTTTCCAACCTTTATCTGAAATTGAAAAGAGGAGAGAATACAAAACACAATCACAGGAATGGAAGGGAACTTAAAGATGACCTATCTTAGAGGTGTCAACCTGGAGCGGGACCAGATTAAAATGCAATTGGAAAATATTTAATAAAAAAGTTAAAACATAATACAACAGAGGTAATGTTAATTTGTTTTTTTTCTAAGTCAGTATTTGGCCTGCAGGGATCCATTTCTATTTTAGTTTGACAACATTAATCCACTCCAACCTCTTCTTTTTTTTTTTTTACTGAAGACACTCTGACCCAATGAAGGAAAGTGATGTGCCTGTGATCATACAACTATGTTGTAGAAGCTATCTATTGACATCAAATCCAGTGTTCTGGACACTATATTTTCAAAGATACATTAGTCAAACCTACTTTGCTGTCTAAAATCCTACACATAATATGTAAGTGAATAGTAACAGGCTATATATGAAGCTGTCAAAGAACTTGAAGACAATCAAAGAAACAATGCATCTGAACCATAAGCCAGATATTACAAAAAAACTACATGAGAACTTACTATAGGTAATAACTCAAAGAGGATAGAGGTGATTAAGGGAATTTCTAACTGTGTGGATGGAGAAGAGGAAAGGGAATTTTCCTTATATTAGAACCAATAAAAGTAAATCAATGTTGAAAGGGTAATTAATATCACTCAAAGAGCAAGCATTTTTTAAGTACCAACTGTTCTAAGCAATGAAGATATTAAAATCTAAGGCAATTCCTATTCTCAGGGATTTTACAATCTAATGACTGTGTATTTTTTATTTCCCTTTCAGCATCTAATATGGAAAGTCCAATATAAAAAAATCAAATGATGAGAATTTGGGGTGATAAGCATAACATAGTGCTAATTAAAACTGTTCAAATATGAAATAGAGACTTCATATGATGCATTCTCTAATATTAGAAGTCTTCAGGCAAAGACTAAATGACAGCTTTTGGGAATATTGAAGGAGATTCATTTTAGCCAGAACCAGATGACCTCTAAGGTCTCTTATAAGTAGTGAGATTCATTTATAAGTATTGGGATAATGTTATTTTTATAATACTAGATAGATACAATAGCTATTATAACAATAACTAGAGAGCATTTGTTCACACATTCAACACCTAAAGGAGAGAATAGAAGGGATTTGGTCAGCTATTGTGTGTGACGCAATCTCCCCTAAACCCAGAACACTGTGGAAAGATATTCACAAAAGATGTGACATAGTTACTGACCCAGGGAGTTTCTAGTTTGATAAGGGTGACACACTCCAAGGAAGTACATAAAGTGTTTTCAAAATTTAATTAAAAAGTATAAAATTTGGGGCGGCTAGGTGGCCTAGTGGATAAAGCACCGGCCTTGGAGTCAGGAGTACCTGGGTTCAAATCCCGTCTCAGACACTTAATAATTACCTAGCTGTGTGGCCTTGGGCAAGCCACTTAACCCCATTGCCTTGCAAAAAAAAAACCTAAGAAAAAAAAGTATAAAATTCTAATTTAGGTACATGAGTGTTGGGAAGCATTGAAACAAAGGAATCATAAGAGTAGTTGAGGGTTAACTTGAGATAAGGGACTTTCCTGGAGATTAAATTAAATTTAATATTAAATTAAATTAAAATTATTCTCCAAACAGCTCTGATGTTTTTCTTGGGGAGATTGTTAAGGCTACAATAGAAAATGAGTGAAAAGACCTGAATTCAAATCCCACCTTTTTAAGTTACTAGGTATGTGACTTGACAAAGTAATTCAACCTTGCTAAGCTTCCATTTACCATCTATAAAATGGATATAGTTACTCCACCTAGCAAAAGTTATACTTACTCTTATTACTCCCACTACTAGCTGTCATTTATATGGTGCTGAAGGTTTGTAAAGTGATTTACAAATATCATAAATAATCCTGGGAGGTAGGTACTTTCATTACCCACATTTTACAGGTGAGGAAACTGAAGCTGAGAGAGGTTCTATGACTTTCTTAGAGTGTCACAGAAGAAAACGACTTATAGTTACAAATCTAGCTTTGACTGTGGGGGTGGGGTGGGGGGGGGCAGAGCCAAGATGACAGTGTAAAGGTAGGAATTCCTAGAATCCCTTCCCTAGAAAACTCCAAATGCCTTAAAATCATGACTCTAAGTAAATTCTAGAGTGGCAGAATCCACAGAAAAACTGAGTGAAACAATTTTCTGTCCCAAGACAACTTAGGAAGCAGGGTTGGAAAGAGCTGCAGTGCAGTCCAGGCCAAAACCACACAGTTCTGGAGCAAACTAACTCTACTCTTCCAGGAAGAACCCACGGGGCACCTGGGTCCATGCTAGATGGAGAGATATCTAGACCTCTCTGCCCAGGCATCACTGGGGACAGCTTGGAGGAAGGGTAGGAGAATCTACCACACCAGAGTAAACAAGGATCCCCAGGCCAATGAAGACCTCAGGGCAGCCCAACCCCAGGAACCTGCAGATCAGTCCAGCAGCTGCTTCCAGAGCACTCAGTCCACAGGAGAGCCCACAGAGGTCTCTTTGCTATTCTTGGAGCAGGACACTACTACTTTACTAATACTCAGATCCAGGTCACATCTGGGGTCCATACTGCCATAGTAGAGCAGGGACCCTCCTCACAGCTCCAGGGTAGAGGGGAGTGCTTGTGATCATCTACAGACAAGAGCACAGGCCAGGAGAGCAGTCAGAGCTTCTCATAAGGCCTTGGAGGAATTAAGGTCCCTGGGAGGTGTCCCCAAACCGTACCCCAAATGCTTTGGATGTATGTTCAAATCAGGTCATAGCCTGAGGGAATGAGTGAACAACAGATGAGACAGAATTTGACCTTAGAAAATTACTTTGGTCCCATGGAGGATCAAAATATATACTCAGAAGATGACAAAGTCAAAGCTTCTGTATCTAAAACCTCCAAGAAAAATAGGAATTGGTCTCAGACTATTGAAGAACTCAAAAAAAAAACTTTGAAAAACAAGTAAGGGAGGTAGAGGGAAAAAAACTGGGAAGAGAAATAAAAGTGAGGCAGGAAAATCATGAAGCCATGCCAGCAGCTTGACAAAGGAGATACAAAAGATACTGAAGAAAATAACATATTAAAAACAAGTTTAGGTCATATGTAAAAAGCTGTCCAAAAGGACATAGATTAGAAGAATGCCTTAAAAAGCAGAATTAGCTAGATGAAATAGGAGATAAAAAAGCTCTCTGAGGAAAATAACTCCTTCAAATATAGAATGGAGTAAGGCAAGTTGATGATTTTGGGAGAAATCAAGAAATAATGAAATAAAAACAAAAGAATGAAAAACTAGAAGAAACTATGAAATATCTCACTGGAAAAACAACTGGTCTGGAAAACAGTTCTAAGACAGATGCTTTAAAAATTATTGTGCTATCTGAAAGTTCATTTTTCAAGAAATAATCCAGCAAAATTGCCCTGTTATCCTCAAATTAGGGGGTAAAATAGAAATTAAGGGAATCTACTGATTACCTCTGAAAGAAATTATCCCCCAAAAAAGTCCCAGGAATATTATAGCCAAATTCCAGAACTTCCAAGTCAAAGAAAAAATACTACAAGCAAGCACCCAGAAAGAAATAATTCAATTACTGTGGTGCTACAGTCAGGATTACACAGAATTTGGCAGCGTTAAGGGCTCATAGGACTTAGAATATGATATTGCAAAAGAGCTTGCATTACAACCAAGAATTAACTACCAGCAAAACTGAATATTCTCTCTCAGGGGAAAGGAAGGATATTCAATGAAATAGTGGACTTTCAAACTTTCTGTTGAAATGACCAGAGCTGAACAGATGGTTTGATCTTTAAGTACAAGACTTGGGTGAAGCACAGCAAGGATAGATGGCAAGGGCTAATTATGAGTGATTTAATGATGTTGAACTGCATGTATTCCTACATGGGAAGAAGATATTGATAAATCATATGAACCTTTTCATTTATTAGAGCAGTTAAAAGGAGCATAAGGAATGTATTAGGAGGAAGGGAAAGAAGAGGTATATTGGGCTAAGATATTTCATATAAGAGTCAAGAAAAAGCTTTTGCAATGGAGTGGAGGGGAGTGAAGATGAGGGACAATGAGTAAGTCTTCATTTTCATCATAAATGGCTCAGAGAGGAAATAACATATACTCAATGAAACAGAATTCTATCTTACCCTAGAGGAAAAATAAGAGGAAAGGGATGGGAGAAAGAGGACGGGGGGATGGGAGGGGTGTGTAGGTTATGGAAGAGCGGGAAGATCATGGGAGAGGATAGTTGTATACAACATACTTTTGAGGAGGAACAGCATAAAAGGAGAGAGAGAGAAGAGAACAAATGGGAATGGGGAAGAATAGAATGGAGGAAAATAGTTAACATCAGCAACTGTGGGAAAAAATATTGAAGCAATTTCTCTGATGGACTTATGATAAAGAATGCAATCCATTCCAGAGAAAGAACAGATGGTATCTGAACACAAACTGAAGTATACTTTTTCTCTCTCATTTTATTTTTCTTGAGGTTTTTCTACTTTGGGGGAATTATGTTTATTTTCACAAGATTATTATAGTAATGTGAAAACAAATAAATCACTAAAGTAAAATATGAGCTATTATTATTATTTCTCCTATGTGTGGCAAACTGTGTAGTATGACAAATTAACAGCTAGATAGCCAAACCATTTTCTTCCTTCAGCACCATTACTGTTTTTCCTAAGTGGTATGACTTAGTTTTTGTTTTTTTTCTCTCTGAGACTTTGGTCATTTGATGGCTTAAAGAGCTGCAACAGTGATGGAAATAATACATATATATATATATATATATATATATATATATATGTATATATATATATATATACATACATACATATATGTGTGTGTTTGCCTTTTATATGACTGAAGCCAAGTAGTAATTAGGTGCTTCTATTTTCACCCTCTTCACTCTAGTGTATATATGATTTAGATTTATTCCAAATAGGGAGGTTAAAAGGTGAAATAGATAAGAAAGTTTAGCTCAATGTTCAAAGACAATGGTTTGGAGCTCATTTCCATTAATATTATCTGGAAATATTCTACAGAACTTAAGATCCAACCATAGAGACAGAAATAGTGGGGTAAAAATGAAGAGGAATAAGAACAAAGGAAAAAAGAACCAAGGGGAAAACATTTCTCATAAAATGTTTTTAAAATGAAGAAATTTTGGTGAATAGCAGAAATACATTTTTTAAGCAAAAAATGTTAATAAGGAGTATTCTTAGGTGAAACATTTCATCATCTATCAACTATTAGTCCTTTCACTCTCAACTGTCTTGTTAACTACTTTATATTTATTCTATATATACTATTGAATGTATTTCTCCTTATGATTGTAGAGTCCTTGCAAACTGGGATTGTTTCATTCATTGTACTAGGAAGTTGAGACAACTTTTCAATATGTAATTTCATTACACTGTTGTAATGTAGCTAGAGCATTAGTCTTTGAGTCATAAGACCTAGTTTTGAGTTCCAGCCGTGGTATTTACTACCGTAAGTATCCCTGGGCAAATCATTTTTTCCTCTCTGAGTCTCAGTTTGCTCTTTTGTAAAATTAGAAAAATAACATTTGACTACAAGTATTGCCACAAAGTAACTTGTAGGTTAGGATGAGGATTCTAAAAACATGTGCATTTTTACATTTTTATAATGTCTGAATATACATCACAGGAGGAACCAGCTCCAGCTGGTAGGAAGGATTTCAATTGGGGCTTAGCCAAGGAGCTTGTCTCAAGTAGGTTATAAGCCATTGGCACATTGTATGTGCCTCAAGAAGTTGTGAAATCCTCCCCTGATAATTCTAAGACTAAGATCAACAATCCTCTGTTTGAGGTCACTGAAAAGTTAGATGATGGCTTTAATTTCTCACTGAACTTCCTTCTTCAAACCCTGTTGCTCCCTTGCACTGTTCCAACAATTAATAATAACAATAACAATAATACTAATATGATGATGATGATGATAAAATAATTATAAGAGCATTAAAATTGTAATTTAAAGTGCAAAGTGCTTTGAATATATTATCTCATTTGATTCTTTAAAAACTTCCTATAATGTAGATGCTTTTATTACTATCTTCATTTTACACATAAGGAAACTGAATCTAATAGAGGTTAAGTGACTTGCCAGGCTCACACAGATATTACTTGTCTATCATAGTATTTGACCTCAATTATTTCTGATTAGAACTACAGTGCTCTATCTACCATATTGCCTACCTACCTTCCAATCTAAGATATGGCATCTAAACAAGACAAACCTACCCATCCCTCCATATTCCTTCTTGACTTTGAATTATAATTGAATTTGAGTTATAATTGAAGGTTCACTTTTGACAGAAAACTTTCTAGAATTAGATCCAATACTCCAGTGGGAGCTTGACCTATTCTTCCCCAGCAATGTCTTCACATATTTCCATGTGTGTTTCATGTTCCTCATTAGAATACTAGCTCTCTGAGAGTACAGGCAGTCTATCCCCAAACTCCCAGAACATTAAAATATATATGTGATATACAATCTACATGTATATCAGAGAGATCTTTTGATTACTGATTTATTTTTCATCAGAAGACCTTTTGTGTCTCATTAATTCTATCCTACAAGGAGAGTAATAAGGTCAAAGTGGTAGCTTGATAATCCCATGCTTGAGGTGTTCATTTCTCACCTCTGTAGAAAATATGAAGGCCCCCATTATTTACCCTTGTTCTATCCTCCTCATGCTGGGATAATCTTAACAAATACTGATTACGTTCATGAAGCACAGATATTAAATTGATTTCATCTCCTTTGAGAAGTTGCCATTCAAAACTTCAAGTCAGCTCTAAGCACTAAAACAATAGAAAAGCAGGCCTACCACCAATCTCTATGGCTGGGCCCATGTATCAACTCTGTCAGCACTGAAAAAGAGAGCAAGGAACAATGTCCTTTTGGGAAAGAAGATAGAAGCACAACTGCTCAAAGATTTCTCACCTCAATTATAACTGAAAAAAAGGTTTTAGTTTTATTTGGAAATTGGTGGTAAAGCTTTAACTAAGGAGAGATTTTTATACTGAACTAACAGGAAGTTAAGTGAGTTGTCTTACTATCACTCAGTCAGCATTATTTATTGAGTATCTTCAGTGTCTAAAATCTATATGGAGTATTGTTAACTTTAGCTTCATAAAATCAAACACATTTCTCTCCCTCCTCTCTGCCTATACACCAATCCAAGACTCTTATCTCATGTGCTCTCATATCAGCATTTTAACAACTCTCTTGCTTCTTATCTCTCCCCCTCCCCAGTCTGTCCCTCATCCATATGCCATAATAATATTGTAATGCCCATACTTGGCTGTCTCATTCCCTGAATCATAAAACCTTCAGAGACACTCTATTACCTCTTCATTCTGACATTTTAAGTATTCTGCAGTCTAGTCCAAACCTACTCTCCATCATCCAGGCCCCTTCAAATACTACAGGTTCTGGAAAAATTGGACTAATAAATGTTCCCTGATCTTGCCCAGCCTCCTTACACTTTCATGTATTCAAGCAGACTCTCCTGTTTTTCTTGCAATCCACTGATTCCTCATATAGGTCTGTCAAAATTTGTCTCTTTTCAAGATCCTATACAAGTGCCCTCTCTTCCACAAGTACTTTCTTGATCTCCCCAGATAAAATCCCTCTTAAAACACTTGGCATGAATCTTTTGATCTTATTAGACTGTGCTTTGTAGCATACTTATTTTGTACCCATTCACATCCCTTCTAAAAGTTTATAAGTTCTTTGAATATAGGGATTGTGTTATTTTTCAAATTTGAATTGCCAATACTTTCTAATATATCTCCCCCTTCTCCTACATTTCATCAGATTTGAGATTTCATTGGTAGAAGGGAACTTTCAATGAGAAAATTTCCATCAGTGCCTCCTCTACAATTAATAATTTTACAGAGTAGCCTGGTGGCACTAAGAGCGATTGTGACTTGTCTAAGCTCACACAGCAATTTATGAAAGAAACAGGACTTAAACACCAAGTCTTCTTGACTCCAAGTCAGTTCTCTATCCACTACTGGCAGCTTCTGACTGTATATTCACAAAAAGTGTTCAACAAGTATTTGTTTGGTTGAATTGTTATAGAGCAATACATAGGTTATATTCCTGTTTGCAGAAAACATTATAGTGATTACTTCAAGTTAAGAATACTACAAAAGCTCCTGAATGAGATCCATAATTTCTCCAAAGAGTTTGGCTTTGCTGATATACCAAGGAAGAATGAAGGAAGTGAAGAATGCCTATTGTCTGGACTATGACATGTAGTTAGATGGATAAGTCATAGAACTAGTCCATCAGTGAATACAGGCATCTTGGGCTGACATTCTTATGAACAATGAGCTGGGCCCAAAGTGAAAAGGAGGAAGAAAACTAGTTCTTATGAACTTATGTGGCTCTTGTAATGATCCCAAACATCTCCTTTAAATAAAAGTCTACATTGTTAATATTGTCACATCAGTTAGCTATTCCCAGCAATATAAAAATCTAAGACAGTTGCAAAAGATTCTGGAAGGATGATTCTATCCACACTCAGAGAAAGAACTGATGGAGTCGGAGGCATACTATTTTCACTTTATTTGTATGTGTGCCTTTCCTTCTGATGTTTCTTCTTTCACTTCATGAATTATATGGAAATGTTTTATATGATTGCAAATATCAAATTTCTGTCTTAGGGAGAGGGAAGGTAAGGCAGAAAACTTAACATTCAAAAATTTTAAATGAAAGTTAAAATTTGTCTTTATGTGTAATTAAAAAAATTAAATTCTGTTAAAAAGTTAAGACTACAAGTATTCATTAAATGCCTACCATATGCCAGGCATTGTATTAAGCCTCTATGGATACAAAGAAAAAGGAAAAAAAATTAAAACATAACAAAATAACTTCTTAAAGTCTTACAATTAAATGGGGGGGAAACAACATGCAAACAACTATGTACAAAAAAGATATGGACAACTAAATTGGAATTAACTTTAGAGGGAAAACCCTATTATTTTAATTGAGTCTATAATAGAGACTCCTGAAGGTATTGGAGAACTGAACTCAAAATCAAGAAGATCTGAGTTCAAGTCCTGCCTCTGACACATAATGGATATATACATATATATCCCTAGGTAAGTCATCAGTTGATCTCAAAAGCACCTGATCTGCTTTAGTGGAGGGAGTTTTCTCACTGGGAGTTCCCCATGCAAGTGAAATCGTGGATCTGGACAATAAAAAAAGTTGTACTAATGTAAGCTTAGGAGTCTTGGAATGCTACATTCCCCAAATACTTGAAATGATTAGCCAAAGAAAAATAAAGAAATATGGTGGGTGTGAGTATCGAGTAACACATTACTATTACAGGATTGCTCAGAAATGAATTAGAGGAAATTCCATTGGAGGAAAGCATGATCAGGAAGAGCTAAGTCCAAGTACTCTGCTTTTATACCTGAAATATCAAAGAATCTGGAGGAAAAACTCCCAACATGTTGGTTGAATCCCCTAGAGAAGATCTGGGAGAACACAGATAAGATTTCTTAAGCTAGGCAGGCAAGAATGAGCTATATACTGCCTCTCCAGAATTAGTACTCAGGCTAACAATATCACAGTCATTAGAGTACCAAAATATTCTAAAACTTAGCTACTCTAATCAATACATTGATCCACAACAATTTCAAAAGATTCATGATAAAAAATGTTATCTATATTCAGAAAGAGAAGAATTCTGAAAGTTTCCTAGAAAAAAAAAAGTAAACCTCACATAGCATTTTGAAGAATGGGAAGATCAAGGCATCATGGAAAGAAAGGCAGGGGGTATGGCTAGATTAACTATCCACTGGACAATCAGGTTGATGATGAGAAAATGCTGCCCCTGGGGAAAAGGGGCCTAAAGATAAATCTATAGGGTTCTTTCTAAGTGAAAATTTCACTAATCATTTTACCTGGATTTTAATTTACAAGTTACTGTTATTACAGAGTTCACAAATTACTACATAAAATTCACAGGTGACTAGAAACAGTTCACAGATTAGGCTCTCTGGAGAGGAACAACCTGAATAACAAAAGTTGAGGGGAAAAGATAAAAGGAAAGGAAACAACCACAGACGTGACTGGGCTTAGACCCATGTGGATCCAGCATGGAGTTGCGCTCATATGGTAGTTACAAGCTGAGAAAAAAAAGTAGGGAAGCTAAATAGGGTAAAGAGAAGAAATTTAGAAGAGAGAAGAGGGAGAAAGAGACAGAGAGACAGAGAGGTACGGAGTCAGTGAGAGAGACATAGAGAAAGAAGCTTAGATCAGCATAGATCCAGCCACATGGAATTGGTGCCATACTGTTAAAGAGAAGAAGCCTAGAAGCAAGGGGAGAGACAGACAGAGACAGAGAGAAGCTGAGAACAACATAGATCCAATCACATGGAGCTGGTGCCACATTCCTTAAAGAGAAGAAGCTGAGGAGAGAGAGAGAGAGAGAGAGAGAGAGAGAGAGAGAGAGAGAGAGAGAGAGTGTGCAGTGCAAGCACACCACAATTGTGTGTCTAGCAGGAGGAATCATAACCACTCAAGTCACTCAAACACCTTTCTAGTGGGCAGGACAAAGGTCGTGCTTGAGAAGTTGCTTAGCATCTGGCTCCAAATATTCTCTGCTGTTTATGCACTTGAGTGGCATTCTATGTACTAAGGTACTACATATGTACTGAGTCCCACGTGGCTTTGGAGATGGAAAGAATGGAGCACAACCTCTACAATACAGAAAAGTCTCAAAAGATTACAGCATTTTCTTTTGTCTCCTGCTTTAAGATTACTACATTTATTTCCTCAGACACATTCAAATTCTTACCTCATCACATCAGGAAATATCATGTCTCCTGAAGGAACACCCCTGCCCTGTACCTCTCAAATAGAGAAGTAAAATCATCTTTTTGATTAAACCTGTTTCCATTCCAGCCTCCCCCTCTACCCCCCATCCCCCAGCCATCTCTCCCTTCTCTTTATCTTTTAAGTGGATTTATTTTCTCTTTTGCTTTCCATATGCAATGGCTATATTTAGATATGGAATAATGTTAGCCAAAGTGGGATACTTCACATTCAGCACTGTTTCTGACTCTTCTTATCATCCAATTCTATTGTTGCAGAATTTTTTCTCATTCTTTTTTCCTTTCCTGATCCCCAAACCTGCTCTCTAACAGAAAACTGAACTTTTATGAAAAAGCACTCAAAATTCTATTTATACTTCCCTTCTGTCTTTATTTTCTTTGTCCTCAGTTGTTTACCTGTTGGAATTTAATTGGGTTGGTTTTAAATTGCCATTTCCATTCTTCAGCTCTTCTCATACTCTACCTCCCTCCTCTCCCACCCTGTGACTTGAGACATTGCTTGAAAATGGAATTTCTTTTTGTTAAAAAATAGTATTTTTTTCCTTTTGACTGAACTCAGGCTAAAGAGAGTCAAAGTATTGTTTTCCTTTTAAATGGTAAAGGCAGCAGTTAGAAAAGGGAAAGAATTCTGCAATGCTTTCTGGCTGTTCTCATAAGCTTCTAACAAAAACCTGTCCTGGAGCTTAAGAACTGGAAAGTGAAGCCAATTAGAAACAGGCAGTGAACCTAGGCCTCCTACTTTCTCTAATTAGGCTGAATAAACTGGCTCATTCCTCCCACCCCAAACAAAATAGAATATAAATTCTGAAGATAAAGGTGGAAGGTTCATTTAAAATATGCTAGAATTTAGGCCCTTTAAGGTTAACATCAATGCAAAGAACCCAAATGGGAAATTTAGGGTTTTTTTCATGATTTATTTTATATTATTAATAATTTTGTTATAAGAGTAAACATAAACCCCCCCATCCCCCCCCCCCCCCCAAGAAGATGAGAAACCTCAAGAATAGTGTGAGATAGAAGAAAAAAATGTACTTCAGACTGTGTTCAGATTCCAATGGTTCTATCTCTGGGGTGAGTTCCTTTTTTTTTTTAATCATAAATCCACCAGAAAAGTAGCGTCAATATTTTCCCCACAGTTTCTAGTACAAGCTGTATTTCCCTCCACGCTATTCCTCCCCACTCTCATTTATTCTATTCTCTCTCTCTTTTCATCCTGGCCCTGTTCAAAAGTGTGTTGTATCTCAGTACCCTCTCCCACAATCTTCCCTCTCTTCTATCTACTATTCCTCCCCATTCCCTCTCCTCATTCCCCCTTATCCCATCCCTTTCTTCTCGTTTTTCTCTAAGGTAAGATAGATTTCCGCACCCTATTAAGTTTGTATGTTATTTCCTCTCTGAGCCATTTCTGATGAGAATGAAGGCTCACTCATTCCTCCTTGCCTTCACCCTTTCCACTCCATTGAAAAAGCTTTTTCTCGACTCTCATGTGAAATTTCTTAGCTTCTTCTTCATCTCCTTTTCCTTTCTCCCAGCACTTTCCTTTATCACCCATTGACTCCATCTTTTTACTATATTATATCATTATATTTCACTCCTTCCTGTGCCCTGTCTACACATGCTCCTAACAGCTCTTATAAAGGAGAAAATTCATATGAGTTATCAATATCTTCTTCCCATGCAGGAATACAAACAGTTCAATATCATTAAGTTCCTCATAGTTAGTCCTTTTCATCCACCCCCTCTATGGTTCACCAGAGTCCTGTACTTGGAGATCAAATTTTCTGTTCAGCTTTGGTTATTTCAATAGGAAAGTTTGAAAGTTACCTGTTTCATTAAAAGTTCATCTTTTCCCCTAAAAGAGGATGTTCAGCTTTGCTGGGTAGTTGATTCTCGATTGCTAACCATGATTTTTGCCTTGTGGAATATCATATTCCAATCATTACAAGCCCTTAATGCAGATGCTGCCAGATCCTGTGTAATCCTGACTATGGAGCCTTGGTAGTTGAATTGTTTGTTTCTGGCAGCTTTCGGAATTTTCTCTTTGATTTAGGAGTTTTGGAATTTGGCTATAACATTCCTGGAAGTTTTTCTTTTGGGATCTCTTTCAGGATATGACCAATGAATTCCCTCAATTTCTATTTTACCCTCTGCTTCTAGGGCCTCAGGGCAATTTTGTTGTATTATTTCTTGAAAAATGAAGTCTAGGCTCTTTTTCCTGGTCATGACTTTCAGATAGTCCAATCATTTTCAAATTATTTCTTCTGGATCTATTTTCGAGGTTGGTTGTTTTTACTATGAGATATTTCATATTTTCTTCTAATTTTTGACTTTTTTTGGAAGAGTTTTATTTCTTCCTGATTTCTTACAAAATCATCAGCTTCCTTTAGTTCCATTATGCATTTGAAGGAATTATTTTCTTCAGAGAGCTTTTTTATCTCCTTTTCCAGCTGACCAGTTCTGCTTTTTTAAGGCATTCTTCTCATTTGCCTTTTGTTTTGCTTTTGCCATTTGGCCTGAACTGGTTTTTAACACATTATTTTCTTCAGTATTTTTTGTATTTCTTTCATCAAGCTGTTGATTTGGTTTTCGTGATTTTTCTACATCTCTCTCATTTCTCCTCCCAGTCCCCCCCCCCCCTTAATTGCTTTTCAAAGTCTTTTTCTGAGATCATCCATAGTCAGAGACCATTTTCTATTTCTCTTGGAGGCTCTGGATACAGACACTTCAATTTTGTCATCATCTGAATATATTTTGATCTTCCATGGGACTAAAGTAATTCTCTATGATCAGATTCTTCTTTTTCTGTTGTTTACTCATTTCCTGTGCCCAAGACTAATTTACATCACTTCCAAGGCTTTGGGATATTTTGGGAGGGATACCCCACTGGGACCTTTATTCCTCCAAGGTCTTATGCTCTCTTGCCTGTGCAAGATGACCCCAGCACCACCCTCTGCCCTGGAGCTGTAAGGAGGAGCCCTGCTGGGCTATCTTAGTATGGAAGCTCAGTGTGGGCAAACAGCAGAGTACTGCCCCCAGGGAGAAAAAAGATATTTCTGCCTTCTCCCCTGGTCCCCTTACCAGCTGTGAGCTGTGCTCTGGAGGTGTAGGCTGGTTTCTCCTGATTCTCAATGCAGGTTCTGCAGCCAGTGCTCTTCACTCCACACTCATTCTGGTCTAGCCAAATTCTCTCTCCATTCCTTCAAGCTGTTCCCAGTCTGTGCTACCACCAGGGCTTTTTCCAACTCTCAGTCCTGGTGAAATACACCTTTCCGGTGGAACTAAGTTATCTTGGACTGGGAAAATGTATCACTCAGTCTTTCTGTGGATCCTGCCCCTCTAAATTTTGGCTAGAGTCATAATTTGATGGCTTTTGGAGTTAACTGTGGAAGGAGTTCCTGGAAAATGCTGCCTTCATGCCACTATATTGTCTCTGCCCCCTCGGAAATTGAGATTTTCAAGGAGATTTTGGGGTCTGAATGATCCCATGGTATTATATACACTGATCAAATTTGTTAGATCATTACCAATTTTCTACATCACTTTGGTCTATAAAGACACAACGTTAGTGAAAAGCAGAAAAAATTAACTTGTATGACCCCAAAGTCTGTCCTCACATATCCTATGATATCATAAAGGAAAGAGTGTTGCATTTACAATTGGGAAAATCTAAGTTTAGATCCTACCCTAATACATAATCACATGACCATGGGAAAGTCACTGAAACTCTTTACATTTAAATTACCTCATCTGTAATATTTGTATAATACATCTTAGTATTCACTGAAGTTTATTATAAAACCCAAATTACATAATACAAGTAAAGTATGTGCAAAACTGCATCACATTATGAGAGCAAAGAGACCAATATGTATAAGGGTGTCTTTTTTTACAAAGGATATTTGGATTCAAGATAGCATGTCAGGATAAAGGGACTGGGAAGTAGACAATGATATCTCAGAGTCCTGTGATTCTTGGGTTTAGGAAACTTTATTAAGGAACTTTATCAATACAAATTGACACTTGCTAGCTTTATTCCAGAGTCATTCTCCAGAACCAGGTGTGAGATATCTCAAAGGCAGGATTCAAACTTCAGTTTTGCTGTCTCTGAGGATTATTTTCTATCCTTTTTATACCTTTATATCCACTAAACCATACTAATTTGTGGTTGTTCTTTAATCATGTCCAACTCTTCATGGCTCCACATGGAAATATTTTAGAAAAAATACAGATACTATTTCTTTCTCCTGTGAAATAGGCAAATAGAGGGTAAGTGACTTGTCCAGGGTCCCAAAGGTAGTGATTGTCTGAGACTAGACTTTAACTCCAGCATCCCTTACTCCAGGTCCAGCACTCTATTCAAGTGCTTAAATGTAGCCAAAAGGAGTTAGAGAAACTTCCTGAAAAAGCTGGTTTAATGGGAAGCAAATGGGAATGATAGGGGTTGGGGGAAGCAATGAATGGGAAAGAGATAAAAAATAGTAGTGATGTAGGGAAGAAATTTTAAGAGAAAAAGAAAGTATGATAATATTCTGGAAAGAAGAAAAAAGACAAAGAAACATCTTTTAGACATTTAGCTACGATGTATGCAAGGAAATGAGAGGCTACTCCTGGGAGATTTATGTTCAGGGGAGAATTACTACTGCAGAGATTAGGCAATCTCTGTCTGGAGGGCTGTCAGGGCTGAACATGAAGCTAAGACTTGGAGATATATAACAGAAAGACTATTGATTCCTCAGGGAACAAGGACACTGAAAAAAAAAGAACTCGGCCTTGAAATGGAGAGACATGGAAAGAATACTTGGATAAAACTACAAAAGTCTGATTGTGAAATGAAACTTTGCTTAGCAAGGATAAATAATTAGATTGGACGTGGAATTATTGATTTGTGGAATATTGTTGTCAAAGACCTCCAAACCTTTGTGATAAAGAATTCGTCACCTTTCTAATTTTCTACTGTGTGTTTTCTATTGAAGATACTCTGTGGGGGCAGCTAGTTGGCACAGTGGATAGAGCACTGGCCCTGGAGTCAGGAATACTTGAGTTCAAATCTGGCCTCAGACACTTAATAATTACCTAGATGTGTGCCCTTGGGCAAGCCACTTAACCCCATTAGCCTTCCAAAAACCTTAAAAAAAACAAAAAAGAAGAACTTAACTTTTTTTGATAACTCGTTTCAATATAAGTAGTTTCCTTTGTAATATTTTGCATTTTGTTTTTTATGCATTTAAAATCATTCTTCTGATGTTTAAAGGATTCACCAAATGCCAAAGAGGTTCATGATATGTAAAAAAAAAATGGTTAAAAAAATCCGTCTTCTGTGAGGAAGGGTAGAAGAAATAAAGGCATGTGGGTGCAGTGCTGCAAGATAGTTCTTCCTAGCTAGACTAGTAGGTGACATAGTAGATAAAGTACTGAACCTGGAATCAGGAAAACTTGACATTAAATCCAGCCTTAGACACTTAGTTACTTCATTACTCTTGGCCTCAGTTTCCTGAACTGTAAAATGGGGATAATAATATCTGCCTCCAAGAGTTATTATAAAGACCAAATGAGATGATATTTCTAAAAATTAGTACATAGCATATAATCCATATAGTATGTAGTTGCTTAATAAAAGTTTTCATCTTTCTTTCCTTCTTACTGGGGAGGGTGGCAGGGTGAGACTAAGACTGGGGGAAGTCTTGAATGCAACAGTTCTTAGCTAGTGTATGGCTAAAGCTAATAGAGTGGCCACACTAAGTCTGGCATTAATATGGTAAGACCCTTGGGACAGGGGCTACCAGGCTGCCTAAGGAGGAATGAACTGGGTCAGTCTGGAAACACACCAAGTTAAAATTTCTGTGCTAGTCAGAAGCAGAGTTGGGGACATGAGTAATTGCAATACTTCTAGTTAGGCAGAAATAAAGAGACTAGTCTCAAACAAGAGGAAAAAAGGAAGTGAAGGAAAAAAGAAAAGGATAGGGAAAGAGAAAAAAGAAAAGAAATAAAAGGGCAAAGTTACAAATCCAAGAGCTGTGTTTGGAGGAGAAATCCTCCCTAGTCTCACTTCCGTTCCTTTTAGGAGCAAAATGTCACCCAAGTGGAAATATGGCTATGAAGATTCCTTATCAGAGCTGATCTAGGTCCATTGTTATGACAGCTAAGTCATAACAGAAGAAGCATGGTGTAAGAAAGTGATGAATTTGAAGTCAAGAGACCGGGATTCAAATCCCACCTCTGACAGTTCCTTAACTGTGTTTGTCAAAGAGCGTCAGTTACTTCATTTGTACAAAAAAAGAGGGAGTAAAAACTGCATTGTACGGGGCCACTAGGTGGTGCAGTGGATAGAACACTGGCCCTGGAGTCAGGAGTACCTGAGTTCAAATCTGACCTCAGACACTTGATGATTACCTAGCTGTGTGGCCCTGGGCAAGCCACTTAATCCCATTTGCCTTACAAAAACCTAAAAAAAAAAATACTGTACTGTATATTTTACAAGGTTCATGGAATAAAAGCATTTTGCAAATTTTAAAGTTAATAACAATGTGAGTTACTAGCATTATCCCAGGCCTTAGGCAAGGCAGTGGGGGGGGGGGGGGGGGAAGGGAGAAGATTTAAGAAAAGGAAAAGAGAAGATCAAGAAAAGGAATAAGAATAAAAGGAGGGGAAAAGAGGAAGAAGGACTTGTCCTGCAGTAGAGAATTTACTGAATGTTTCTCATAATTTCCTCCTGCGCTCCTCAGAGATGATGCCGCCACTTGCTTTCTTTTTTTTTGTATTCCCTGTGTTTACAGTCATGCCTAGCATATAGTAAGAATCTTTAAAAAATGCTTTTTTTTTACTGGTTGATAGCTTATCTGCCCTAAGAAAATTCATAAAACCACTCAAGACATTGTAATATTGGAGTAACTCACCTTTATTTGTCATCAGCATCTTTGCCCTCATTGACTTAGCATAAATATGTAGGATTCTAAGGAAGCCCTAAATGATGGACAATAGATAGGTTTCCTGGAATGCAGAACATAATGAAATAATTGATAAATGTATATATAGCGTTTCATAGCTCTTGGGAGAAGGAATACCTGGATTCCCATGACTTGCTGGGTAGGATTTCAGGGGCCAAGTTAACTATTAAAAGTATTGGGGAAAATGGGAATATAATCTTGTGATTCTGTAAATAAAACTGGAGAAGACTTTGGGAAAACACAAACTTGAGACATGGAAAAGGGCTATCTTTTGGGTGTGCCTTGTTTTATGTCAGTTGGAGAAAGACTAAAGAACCGATATTCAATGTGAATTCCAGTTGATCAGGAACCCAAGTCACCAGGTATTTATTGACTCAGAAATTTGACCTGTTTCCTTTACCTCTAGCCTTTCCAGCACTGAGGCTGAGAAACTGGAAATGTCATTGTCAAAAGCTATGCTATGGAGCTCTTCTTTCTCTTTTTTACCTTTTCCTTAAACTCCCATAACTATCTAATTCAAATCTTCTCCTCCCCAGATTCTGTCCTGTTCTGTTCTAATCTTCAGGCAACTTTGCTGAACCATTGACAAACTTTACAACATTCCTAACTTCTTCATTTCACTCTCTTTTCTTCATGTATCCCTGTGACTTTCCAAAATAAACCTACTCTTCAGGGCAGGTAGCTGTTCCCTTACCTTCTCCCCTTCTGCACAATGATTTGGGAAATAAGATTCAGAGAATCACAGATGAAGAGTTTTAAGGGACCTTGGAGCTATTGAGTTCCAACACCTTCATTTACAAATAAAGAAATTGGAGACCACAAAGATTAAGTGACTTGCCCAATAGAAGCAACAGAAATAATATTTGAACTTAGGTCCTCAGACTCCATATTAAGTGTTCTCTTTCCACTGTGTCATTCTGCTCCTGCATAATCAACTTTCTTTCCATTCCTTCCATGTGCAAGCATTAGTTCATAATCTCTTATCCTTTGAAGATCATTACATCTGTATATACAAACCCATCCAGATTGTCATTGCTGCTATTTTCCTGCTTCCAGGACACTCTCTTATTTTTCTAAGTGTGTTCTAAGTATGTCTCATAGTCTTCTTTATCAGTCTTCATTCTCCCTCTATCTTACATGAGGGATCTCCAATATATACCACTTCAGAGTTCTGTTTCTTGATACTATGTTATTCATGAGTGGTTTGACACAGTGAAAAGAGTATGACTTTGAACTCAGAGGACCTATATCCAAATCCCATCTCTGTGTGACCTTGGAAAAGTCATTTCACTAAGTGGGTCTCAGTTTCCTCATCAGTAAAATGAGATTGGTGATCTCATATATGCCTGTGGATTTAATTATCATCTTTCTTTTTTTTTTTTTTAGGTTTTTGCAAGGCAATGGGGGTTAAGTGACTTGCACAAGGCCACACAGTTAGGTAATTATTAAATCTGAGGCCGGATTTGAACTCAGGTACTCCTGACTCCAGGGCCAGTGCTCTATCCACTGCACCACCTAGCCACCCCTAATTATCATCTTTATACAGATGACTTAGAAGTTTATATAATCAATGCTAGTCTCTCTTCTGAACTCCAGTCTTATATCACAAATTGCTCAATGGACATTTCAAACTGAATGTCCAATAAATACAGTATATGCAAAATACATCATTTTTCCCCTAAAAAAGAAACTCTTCTGAATACTTCTGTTTCTGTCAAGAGTATCATCATCTTCAATATTAGGAAAACTATTAGCATAATTGACCATATCAATAAAAAACTTAACAGAAAACATATGATTACTTCAACAGAAGTTGAAAGGGGCTGCTAGGTGGCATAGTGGATAAAGCACGGGCCCTGGAGTCAGGAGTACCTGGGTTCAAATCTGGTCTCAGACACTTAATAATTACCTAGCTGTGTGGCCTTGGGCAAGCCACTTAACCTAAAAAAAAAAAGCTTTTTCAACTTCTTTTATTTGTTTGTTTTTTTTTTGTTTAGGTTTTTGCAAGGCAAATGGGGTTAAGTGGCTTGCTCAAGGCCACACAGCTAGGTAATTATTAAGTGTCTGAGACCGGATTTGAACCCAGGTACTCCTGACTCCAGGGTCCGTGCTTTATCCACTATGCCACCTAGCAGCCCCTTTTTTAAAATTTTTTTTTTTGAAAAAACTTTTGACAAAATACAGCACCTATTCTTTTTAAAACACTAGAGCAGAATAAATGGAGTGTTCTTTAAAGTGATAAGTAGTATTTATCTAAAACCATCAATAAGCATTATTCATAACAAGGAAAAGCTAGAAGCATTCCCAAAAAGATCAGGGGTGAAATAAGATGCTTGTTATCACCGCTATTATTCAGTATTGTATTAGAAATTTTGGCTTTAGCAAATAGAGGAAAAAAAAGAAATTGAAGGAATAAGAATAGGCAGTGAAGAAACAAAACTCTTACTCTCACAGATGATATGATGGTATACTTAGAGACCCCCTAGAAAATCATCTAAAAGTACTTGAAACAATTAGCAATTTTAACAAAGTTGCCAGATATAAAATAAACCCACATAAATCATCAGTATTTCTATATATTACCAAGACACAGTAGCAAGAGATAGAAAGAGAAATTCCATTTAAAGTAGCTGTAAGGGGCAGCTAGGTGGCACAGTAAATAGAGTATAGGCCCTGGAGTCATTAAATTACCTAGCTGTGTGACCTTGGGCAAGTCACTTAACCCCATTGCCTTAAATAAATAAAATTTTTAAAAAAATTGTAGACAACAAAAAATACTTGGGAATCTACCTGTCAAGGCAAACTCAGAAATTATATGAAAACTACTATAAAACGCTTTTCATACAAATAAAAATCAGATCTAAATAACTGGGTAAATGTCAATTGCTCATGGGTAGGCTGAGTTAATATAATAAAAATGACAATTCTACCTAAATTAAATTACTTATTCAGTGCTATAACAAACTACCAAAAATTACTTTATTAAGCTAGAAAAATAGTAACAATTCATATGGAGGAACAAAAGGTCAAGGGTATCAAGGGAAATAATGGAAAAAATGCAAAAGAAAGTGGGCTATTCATAATAGATCTAAAATTATATTAGAAAAAGCATCAGTCATCAAAACTGTTTGATAACCAGCTAAGAAACAGAGTGGTAGATCAGTGGAATAGATTAGGTACAAAAGAAACTATAGGAAATGACTATATAATTTCCTGTTTGGTAAACCCAAAGGTTCCAGCTTCTGAGATTAAAAACTTTGATAAAAACTTCTGAGAAAACTGGAAGATAGTATGGCAGAAACTAGGCATAGATTTACACCCTATACCAAGATAAGGTCAAAATGGATACAGGATTTAGCTATAAAAGATTATACCATAAGCCAATTATGAGAAGGACTAATTTATTTGTCAGATCTAGGGAAGGGTTTATGACCAAAGAAGAGATAGAGAATATTATAAAATGCAAAATAGATAATTTTGATTATATTAAATTGAAAATTTTTCACACAAATAAAACCAATGCAATCAAGATTAAGAGGGAAGGCAGCAAATTGGGAAATAATTTTTACAACTAGTATTTCTGACAAAGGACTCATTTCTAAAATATATAGAGAACTGAGTCAAATTTATAAGAATACAAGTCAATTCCCCAGTTCCCACCATCATCATAAGAAATGACAGGCAGGATGATTTTCAGAAAAAAAGCAAAGATTTACATGAACTAAAGCAAAGTGAAGTGAGAAGAAACACGAGAACAATGTACATAGTTACAGCAATATTGTTCAATGAAGAACTATGATTGACTAAGCAATTCTTAGCAATATAATGATCCAAGACAATTCCAAAGAAATATTGATTAAACATGCTCTCCAACCCCAGAGAAATAACTGGAATTGTTCAGATACAAACTGAAGCATGCTACTTTTTTCTTTCTCTTTCTTTGTTTTATTCAAGTCTTCTCATACAAAATAACTAATATGGAAGTATTTTACATGAATGAACATGAATAGTAACATATTTCAAATTGCTTATCATCTCAGGGAGAGGGGAAAGAGAAAGGAATAGATTTTGGAATGCAAAAAAATTTTAAATGTTAAAAAATGCTTTAACATATATTCGTGGGAAATATTTCGGTTTTGTTTGTTTTTCCAAGTCAAGTTTTTTGTTCAAGGTCATCCAGCTAGGTTTGAGGTTGGATTTGAACTGAGGTCCTCCTGACTCCAGGGCTAGTGCTTTATCCACTGTGCCACCTAGCTACCCCTAAAAAGTTTTTTTTTTTTTTTAAAAAGGACACCATTATCCTTCCAGTCATCTGGGTTCACAAACTATCATCCATTGTAAGACCTAGTCTTGTCTTTTCTACCTCCCCAACCTCTCTCAAAATTATTTCCTTCTTTCTACCCACATAGCAGCCTTCCTAGTTCAGACGCTCATCAACTTTCCTCGGCTATTGTGATTTTCTCCTAATTGATCTCCTGGCCTCAAGCTTCATCTTCCTCTAATTCATCTTAAACACAATCACTTAAGTAGTTTCCTAAAAAATAGCTTTGATGATGTTACTCAGCTACTCAAACTCCAGTGACTGGAGCAATATAAACTTCCTGGTGGACATTTAAAAGTCTTTTACAACATGGTCCAAACCTACCTCTTTAACTCTATCACGCATTATTTACCTTTACATATGCTGTGGTCCAGTCAAATTGACATTTTTGCTGTTCCTAAATAGTGCATTTCTGGCCTCCATGTTTTCACAACGCCAGTTCTGCACACCTTGGGGAGGTGCCTTCTCTCCTCAACATTGTGATTGTTAAACTCTCCAATTTCCTTTAGGGCTAAATTTACATGACTTCTTATACATGAAGCTTTGACTAATTCATCCAGTTTCTAGTCTTCCCATCTCCCCCCAAATTACTTATATCCATTTTGTGTCTATGCAAAGATGTACATGTTATATTCCCTGATAGTCTTTGAAGACAAGAATAGATGCACTTTTGTATTTTTATATGCAAAGGTAGTTTTTGACATTCAGTCACCTGCAAGTTTATGAATTCTGTATTTTTCTCCACATTCATTTCCCTCCCTCTTCTCCATGGAGGCAAACAATCTGGTATAAGTTGTACATGTGCAATCATGTTTAACGTATTTCCACAGTATTCATGCTATGAAAGAGAAATTAGAACTTAGGAGGAAAAACCAGAAGAAAGAAAGAAAAAAAACACAAATGAAATTTTAAGAAGTAAACATACTATGTTTTGCTCTTCATTCAGACTCTATAGTTTTCTCTCTGGATGTGTATGGCATTTCTCTCTGTATGGCATTTTCCTTAATAGGTCTCTCAGGATTGTCACTGAAGTGACCATAGTTGATCATTTCACATTCATTACAACTTTTTTTATGCATGTCTTTTTCTGTAGCTTTTTTCCTAGGAAGTTGTTTTGCTTTGTTTTCTTCCTTAATTCTCTTTCCTTCTAGTTTAATCTGAAATTTATTTTCTTATTCTTATATTCTTATTCTTAGCCTTATTTCACAGGATCATAAAATTCATAATCTGTGTGTGATTTAATTGATGAGGAAAATAATGTGATACAGAAGTAATGCCAGGTGGGAGAAATTAACCTATGTCCCAAATTATATGATGCCATTTTACCCCCTCTCCTTCCCATGACTGCCCTTCCCAATGGCTATGCTAATTCATCTTTGGGTTCATGTGCCTCTCTAATCTCTCAGGTGTCAGTTGCCCCCAAGAGCTCATACATCTTTTCTTTAGGATAGGACATTACCCAAGAAGGCATAACGCTCTCCCACAGAAAGTAGCCTTCCCAAGCACCATCTCTCTATAATAAATTCATTAAAAGGCTCCCATTTCTCATTATAGGAGCCATCTTCACTGGAGTATCCCTCCCTTTAATCCAGGGTCTCATGTGGTCTATATAATTTTGTATCAAATATAAAATTTTAAGGAGGCACCTGGCCCAGTGATTCAACTGGCCTGGAGTCAGGAAGATCTGAGATCAAATCTGTTCTCAGACAGTTACTAGCTGTGATCCTGGGTAAACCACTTAAACCATTTATTTTATTCTACTGGAGAAGGAAATGACCATCCCAGCATCTTTGCCAAGAAAACCCCATGAACAGTAAGATTCATGGGGTAATGGAGAGTTGAACATGACTAAAATACTGAACAACATAAAGTTTTAAAAATATAATTGACCATTGAAAATATATTGTATTCTATCCCTGATACAGGTACCAATGGCCCACACTCAGGCTCATCCAATCACCTGCCTTTTCTATTCCTTTTCCAAACTTCTTTCACACGGTCCTTCAATGACACTACTGTTAATTGGTTTCTCCAAAACTTATCTCTCCTTAACTAAACTGGATTCCTAATTGTTCATTATAAACAATATTTCATCTCTTTCATATTTATACAAGGTAACACCCATGTAAGAAATGTACTTCTTTATCTCTGAAACTCAGAAACCTTATAATAATAATGTAATAATAATAGTATTCATCTGGTGCTGTAAGGTTTGCTTTAGAGATATCTCATTTAATTCTCACAGCAATCTTGGGAGGTAGATACTGTTCTTGTTTCCAGTTCATAGATGAAGAAACTGAGGCAAACAGAGGTGAAGTGACTTATCCAGTGTTATATATCTAATAAGTGTCAGAGGTCAAATATAAATTCAGGAATTCCTAACTCAAAGTCTATTCATTGCACTCCTTTGGTACTTCTAGATGCATTATGTTCATTCAAGGTATAAAACAGGTAATGAGACCCTAACTCCTTTATGAACCATTCCCTATCTCAATTATACCCCCAACCGCATTCTTACTCCTCAAATCAACTTACATATATTTTTCAGTGTCCAAGTTATCTGCTTTCAATAGAATAGACTAAACTCCTTGAGGGCAGGAACAGTTTCATTTTTTTGTCCCTGAATCCCTAGTGTTTAGCATACAGCATTAAGTGTTTAATAATGTGTTTCTGAATTTAAATTGGAAAAAAAAACAAACCCTATATCTGCACTCTTCTTGTGATGAAATCCTAACTAGGGCAGTCTTTTTCTCTCTCCTGCTACAATAGCAAATAATGAGCTAGCCTTGGCACGAGCAAAGAATCCCGATGTTCCCAGTTTTAATAGGATGTTCCAGTTTCTTAGAGACAGTCTCAGCACTGGAGACTATTAGTCTTATCAAGATAGCTGGCAACAATTACTTCCCTTCTGTCCTTGAAGTTCTACTATCCTGCCTGCTTAGTAAAAAACATTATCCAAATCTTTATTTTCTCATATATAGTAGTGCCTGTTGTTTCCAACCCTGTCCACTGCATTTTAACAACTGAAATTTACCCTACCATGAGTGACTTGATTGTGAAAACCACATAGGGTCTTAAGAATATATAAATTTAAAAGAAACAGTTAACATCATTTAGAATTGCATAAAACTTGAAACTGAATTCCACTGTGGTTATCAACACCAAATTATAAGCAATCCTTCCAGATGCTACTCTCTCTCTCTCTCTCTCTCTCTCTCTCTCTCTCTCTCTCTCTCTCTATATATATATATATATATATATATATATATATATATATTACATATATGTATATATATAATTTATTTTTAAATTTAAGTTTTTTCCAATTACATGTAAAGCTAGTTTTCGACAGTAATTTTTGAGTTCTACATTTTTCATCTCCCTTCCCTTCCTCTTTCCCAATGACAGTGAGCAATCTGATATAGTTTGTACATGTACAAATCATGTTTAATATGTAAATACACACACACACACACACACACACACACACACACATATATATATATATATATATATATATATATATATATATATTAAAGTTTGTGGACCCCAAGTTAAGGTCTTTCTTCTAGGTCTTTGGTGCACTTATGATTATGTCTTGGTTGACAAATAAAGCCTCTATTCACCCAACAATTGTAAATGAACTTTAGCACCTATCCTTTCTGACCCTTAGGGAATGAAGTCTTTTCCCATTTTCTGTTTCTGCTATGGGTTTGTGACATAGGTACTGCTGCACCACTTTTCAGAGAATCATAGAATTTAGAACTGAAAATAATCTATTTCAAACCCCTCATTTTGTAGGAGAAGAAACTGATGACAAATGACTTGTTCAAAATCACAAAGGCAACAGGAGTAAAATTGAAATTGAAATTAGATTAAATTCTAATCTCTTTTTATACCATCCTTTTGTATTTCTTTCATTTATTTATTGATTGAACAAACACTTTAAAAACTTTATTATAAACTTTAACATAAACATTTCAATATATAAAGAAAAAAGGAAAGACTGTTTATGAAACTGAACTTATATACAACTTATTTTTTTATCAGTTCCTGTTATCTATGAAGGTAGGTGAGTGATGAACTAGAAAAGTTTTATCTTAGAGGCAATATGGAGCTACTAAATCTTCTGATAACACCTGTGATTTAGGAGAACCAATTTATGAACTGTACAGAAGATGGATTGGAGAAGGAAGAGACTAGAGATAGAGAGAGACCAAAGAGGAAGCCATCACAGTAGTCCAAGCAAGAGGGAATAAAGATTTTTCTAACTTAACCTATAGGATGGTCTTTTTCCAGATCTCCTTTTCACCTCTATTACTATGTTTTTACTCTACTCTTCAGGGCAGATAGGTGGTGCAGTGGACAGAGTATTGGGTCTGGAATGAGGAAGACCTGAGTTCAAATCCGAACTCAGATACTGACCTTGTGACCCTAGCAAGTCATTTAACCTTGTTTGCTTCAGTTTCCTCATCTGTAAAATGACCCAGAAAAGGAAATAGTAAGTCACTTCAGTATCTTTGTCAAGCAAATCCCACAAAATCACAGAGTTGGAAATGATTGAACAATCACATTAACTCTACCTTTCTTCCTGCCTCTTCATTCTTCTTCCAATGTTTGTAAGTTCAGACAGTTTCTTAGACAGTGTTCTTTGCCCAATTTCATTTTTATTTTATTTTAGGTTTGTTTTTTTTTTTGCATAGCAATGGAGTTAAGTGACTTGCCCAAGGACAAATAGCTAGGTAATTATTAATTACCTGAGACCGGATTTGAACTCAGGTTCTCCTGACTCTAAGGCCAGTGCTCTATCCACTGTGCCACCTAACTTCCCCCTGCCCAGTATTTTAAATCCTAACTCAGATCCACACAACAAATTCAAATTTACAAAAAACTCTTCTCTACCATGAGCTAAGTAGATAAGGATATAGATACAGATATGATTCCCAGATGAGGGAATACTACTATGCCAAGCAATTAAACACTCTTGGAGAGTTGCCTATAACAATGAGTCAGTGTCATATAGCCTCTATGGCTCAGAGAATGGATTTTGCCTCAAGTCTTTCTGGTTCTGAGACCAGCTCTCTCATATATTATCACTCCCATTTTTACAGATGAGGAAGCTGAGATTTTAAAAATTAGGACATTGTGGCCAAATAGATCCTCCATGTTTGGAGCCAGGAGTTTACCTTGGGCTTCCTGACACCAAGTCCTATGTTCTCCCCATAGTTTTATTCAAACAAGGTTTGAAACCAGGTTGAATAAAACCTGGAATGCTATATTTATACTTTATAATAGATAGCTTTGTCTATTCGGGTTTTTTTGGGGGGGGAGGTAGAGGTAGGATGTGGTAGTTGTCTCTATAATTACTTTTTGCATAAGGATACTTTGTCAATCATTTGGCATATTGAGGATTTAGGATAAGCAGATTAACTGGGGATTCAATCCATTATAAAATAACCATCATCATGATAACTAGCATTTAAATAGCAGTTTAGAGTTTGCAAACTACTTTGTGTATTATTTCATTTGCTCTTACAATAGCCTGATGAGAAACATGTTATTATTATTATTTTTTTTAGGGTTTTTGCAAGGCAAATGGGGTTAAGTGGCTTGCCCAAGGCCACATGGCTAGGTAATTATTAAGTGTCTGAGACCGGATTTGAACCCAGGTACTCCTGACTCCAAGGCCGGTGCTTTATGCACTACACCACCTAGCCACCCTGAAACATGTTATTATTAATCTATTTTACAGATAAGGAAACTGAGAGTGAGAGAGGCTAAATGACTTGCCCAGGGTTGCAAAGCTAAATGTCTGAAGCATTAAGATCTTCTGGATTCCAAGTCCAGCACTCTACCTCCCATGCCTCCTTCCAAGGACATACTGAGTGTCTTCTGTGGGTCCACAAAAGGGTAGCATCCTACACAGACCCTCTTACAGTGTCAGGGACCACTAGTAGCTGCATTCATTAATATTCCTTTATTGTAACTCTAGGATAATGGAAGGAAGCCCATTAAAAAACTTGTTGAGCTAGTAAATATTAGTTTTTATTTACAAGGTGACTCAAGAATAATAGCAAATCTAATATGAACATGGCTTTAACATTGTCTGAAGCCCAATTTTCTTATCAATGAATTACACTTTTACCTAACAAAGTTGTAAGCTGCCTGTAAGATAACATTTATTAAGTGATTTGCAAAACTTGAAGTCCTCTGTAAAAGTCAGTTATTATTTGTCATGATTCCTTTCAGAGTGTGTGTCAGGGGGTAAGGTTTCTTGGAAAAAATTCTGGAATGGTTTGCCATTCCCTTCTCCAGCATATTTTACAATAAGGAAATTGTGGAATAAAGGGGTTATGTGACTTTTCCAAGGTCACACAGTTGGTATGCATCAGAGGTCAGATTTGAACTCATAAAGATGAGTTTTCCTCATTCCAAGCTCCTTCCTCTAACCATTGTGACAACCATGGCAACCACTATTGGGATAACTGATAAAATGTGTGACCCTGGTTTTCTCTGTCATATCTGGCAGTAAATTCTTCCTCCTCTTCCTATCTGCTACAAGCCAGCACACTCAAACAATGTTAGGGAAACTGTCTGACTGAGAAGTTATATTCCATCACATTGTAATTTCTTTGAGGTCTTGTATTTCTGTCTATATCCCTTGCCAACCTGGATATTCATTCAATGCTTGGTGAATGTACAGTGAATAAAACTAAACTGAGAGAGCTCAGATGGCTAAGGGGGTCGGCATCTGTCACCCTCAGGCACTCCCTAAAGGCCAGCCAGTGAAAAAGTCTCTGATTATATTTGGAGTGGCACAACCATTTCAGAACCTCATTGAAAGAAAAGTGCTTATGGAAAGTATGTCTAGAATGGTAAGCCTACCTGGAAGATGGCCCAATTAGACAACTAGGTGTCTGATACTGGTGTATATAGGGTTTGGAGATTAAAGTTATAAAAACAAATTTAAGAAAAAGATAAGCTAACTGTGAGTGTGTTGGGAGGAAAGTGGTAAAGAGAAGGCTTTAAAGCATTGTTAACAGCATTATTAATGGGCCCAGAAACTAGACTCCAATAAGAAGGGATGAAAATAAAGGAGACAAAGATTAAAGTGCTGCCCCAAAATCTGAGTGTGGTGGGGCAAAGAGGAAAGATGATAAATGATTCATGTCATAAATTAAAAGTACAGAATTAAGGAATGGAGTCAAAATGGGGAAGAGAAGTAAGGAAGTTACCTGATCTCTCTAGTTTCCATTGGAAACAATGTTAAACCAAAATTCTGGAATAACAGAATCCACAAAAAGATGAACTGAAAAAAATTTCCCATCCAAGATAACTTACAAAGGACTTTAGGAAAGGTCTTGAGTAAAAGGGGAGAGCAGCTCAGGTGGGGAAGTTAGTGGAAGGCTCTTAGTCACAGAACAGATAAGCAACCTGACTCAGCAGTCTAGTGGTATGCTTAGATCCCCAGTTCATAAAGCAAACTGCCAGTCCCAGACCTCAGCATACAACAGGTGTATCTAGGTCGGGCCATACTAGCACAGTGGGCAAGATGCCAGTCATAGAGGTCCCAGTGCAGAAAACTCTTGATCCCAGTTCAAGAAGTTTGGAATAATGCCCCCTTGTACCTCAGGATCAGAGCTCAACTTTTAAAAGGAGCAAAAAAAGCTCTTATCTTGGAAATAGACTGTTAACAGAGAAGATCAAAACAAACACAGAAGAGGACAACAATGTCAAAATGCCTACAGGTGAAGCATGAAAAGGGAATATGAATTGGTCTCAAGACCAAAAAGTTCTCTTTGAAGAGTTCAAAAGGGATTTTAAAATTAAATGAGGGAGGTAAAAGAAATATTGGGAAAGGAAATGAGAATTTTGCAAGACAATTATGAAAAAAGAATCAGAAATTTGAATGAAAAAGCACAAAAATTGACTGAAGAAAACAATACCTTAAAAAGAGAATTGGCAACATGGAAAAGGAGATACAAAAGCTAAACGAGGAAAATAATTACTTAAAAATTAGAATTGGGAAAGTGAATGGAACTATGAAACCTCAAGGATCACTCAAACTCAAAAGAATGAAAAAAATGCAAAAAAATTGGAAAATAGGGGGTGGCTAGGTGGTGCAGTGGATAAAGCACCAGCCCTGGAGTCAGAAGTACCTGGGTTCAAATACGGTCTCAGACACTTAATAAATTACCTAGCTGTGTGGCCTTGGGCAAGCCATTTAACCCCATTTGCCTTGCATAAACCTAAAAAAAAAACGGGAAAATGTCTCATTAGAAAAACAATTAACATAATAAAAAATGTCCAGGAGAGAATAATTTAAGAATTATTTGACTTCCTGAAAGCCATGATTTAAAAAAAAAAAAGGTACTGGACAGCAAGGAAATCTACCCTGATATACTGGAATTAGAGGGTAAAACAGTAATGGAAATAATCCATTGATCAACTTCTGAAAGAAAGCCCAAAATGAAAATTCCAAGGAATATTATAGACAAATTCCAGCACTATCAGGTCAAGGAGAAAAATATTTATTTTCTTTAAATAAATATTTTATTTGTTTTCCAATTATATACAATGGTAGTTTCTACCATTTTTTCTAAGGCTTTGAATTTTACAATTTACTCCCCCCCCCCCAGAAGCAGTATGATAGTCTTTACATTGTTTCCATGCTATACATTGATCAAAATTGAATATGTTGAGAGAAAAAAAATCATATCCTTGAGGAAAAAATAAAATATTAGAGATAGCAAAATTATGTAGTATATAAGACAATTTAAAAAAAAATATTGAAGATAGTAAGTAGTCTTTGGTCTTTGGTTAAACTCCATAATTCTTTCTCTGGATATAGATGGCATACTCCATCACAGATAACCCCCAAATTTGTCCCTGATTGCTGCATTGATAGAATGAGCAAGTCTATTAAGTCCATGATCATCACCCCCACATTGATATTAGGATGTACAGTGTTCTTCTGGTTCTGCTCATCTCACTCAGCATCAGTTCCTGCAAGTCTTTCCAGGCTTCTCTGAAATCCAATCCTTCCTGGTTTCTAATAGAACAATGGTATTCCATAATGTACATATACCATAATTTGATCAGCATTTCTGAATTGATTCACTCAGTTTCCAATTCTTTGCTACCACATACAGAGCTACTATGAATATTTTATACAAGTGATGTTTTTACTCTTTTTCATGATCTCTTCAGGGTATAGACCAGTAGTGGTATTGATGGATCAATGGGTATGTAAATTTTATGCCCTTTGGGCATAATTCCAAACTGCTCTCTAGGAAGGGTGGCTCAGTTCACAACTATACCACCAATGTATTAGTGTCCCAGATTTCCCACATGCCTTCCAACTTTGAACATTGTCCTTTATCATCATATTGGCTAATCTGAGAGGTGTGACGTGGTACTTCAGAGATGCTTTAATTTGAATTTCTCTAATCAGTAATTATTTAGAGCAATTTTTCATATGACTATGGATAGTTTTGATTTCCTTATCTGTAAATTGCCTTTGTATATTCTTTGACCAGTTGTCAATTGAGAAATGGCTTTTTTAAAATAAATTTGACTCAATTCTCTATATATTTTAGAAATGAAAACCAGCAATACTAATTATACAAATTGTTTTCCCAATTTACAACATTTCTTTTGATCTTGGTTACCCTGGTTTTGTTTGTGCAAAAGCTTTTTAATTTAATGTAATCAAAATCATCTAGTTCGTTTTTAATGAAGTTCTCTTTCTCTTCCTTGGTCATAAACTGCTTCACTTTCCATAGATCTGACAGTTAAACTATAAATAGAAAAATATTTCAAGCAGTCAGAAGGAAACAATTCTAATATCAAGGAACCAGTTAGGATTACACAGGATTTAAGCAGCTACTGCATTAAAGGATCAGAGTGCTTGGAATATGATATTCAAGAAGGCAAAAGAGTTTGGAGTACAACAAAGAAACAACTACACAACTGAGCATAATCTTTCCAGGAAAACAAATGGACATCCAATGAAATACAGTACTTTAAATTTTCCTAATGAAAAGACCTGAGCTGATTAGAAAATTGATCTTCAAATACAAGACTCAACAGAAACATAAAAAGACAAACAGAAAAGAAGGGGAAAAACATGTTATTCAATAAGTTCAAAGTGTTTATATCCCTACATGAGGAGATGATACTTGTAACTCTTAAGAACTGTATCTCTATTAGGATAGTTAGAAAGGATATATACTGAGACAGAGGATGTAGGTATAAGTTGAATTTGACATGATTAAAAAAGCTAAGGAGTGAAAAAAAGGATTGTACTGGGAGAAGAGGAAAGGAAGAGGCAGAATGGAATAAATTATATCACAAGAAAAGGCATGGAAGACCTATTACAATAGAGGGAAAGAAGGGAGGAGGTGAACATTGTTGAATCTTACTCTCATCAGACTTGGCTCAAAGAGGAGATAACATACATGCTTAGTTGGGTAGAGAAATCTATCTTACCTTATAGGGGAGTAGGAAGGGAAAGAGAAAGGGTAAAGAAAAGGAAGAGAAGCTAATAGAAGGGAGGACAGATTGGGAGAGGCAGTGGTCAAAAGTAAAAGACTGGTGAACATGGACAAGAGTGAGAGAAGAGAGAAAATTTAGAAAGGGGGAAAATAGGATGGAGGTAAATACAGAGTTAGTAATCATAATTGTGAATGTAAATGGGATGAACTTTCCCATAAAACAAAAGTGAATAATAAAATGTACTAAAAACAGAATCCTACAATATGTTGTTTATAAGAAACATATTTTAAACAGAGAGTCACACATAGAGTAAAGGTAAAAAGGCTGAATCAGAATATATTATGCTTCAACTGAAGTTTAAAAAAAAGCAGGGGCAGCAATTCTGATCTCAGATAAAACAAAAGTAAAATAGATTTAATTAAAAGAGACATGGAAGGAAACTACTTACTTAGCTTACTAAAAGTTATCACAGACAATGAAGTAGCATAAATTATAAACATATATGCACCAACTGGTAGCTTCCATATATTTAGAGAAGTTAAGTAAGTTATGGAAGAAATAAACAGAAAAACTATAGTCAGAACTAGATAAATCTAATGATAAAATGAACAAAAAAGAGACATTAGATATTATAGATCTCTGGAGGAAATAGAATGGGAATGGAAAGGAATATACCCTTTTTCTCACTTGTAATTAGCACCTAAAAAAAATGACCAGGTATTAAGGAATATAAATCTCAAAATCAAATGCAGAAAGGCAAAAATATTAAATGTTTCCCTTTCAAATCATGATGAAATAAAAATTAAATGTAAGAAAGATAGATAGAGTTCAATTTGGACTTTGATTATCTGGCGTTGGACATAGAATTTACAGGCTTGAGGTCCATCTTTCCAAAAGTCTAGGAAAGAAGTCTTTTTGCCTTGCCAACAGAGTAGTCTTTATATACTTTATATACCAAGTAGAGCATTCAGCAGTTAACGATGTGTTAGGTTGAATTGTCAACTTTTTCAATTATGGGAAGAAAGTCAATCAAAGATAGAGTCCATTCATGTAACTCTTTTCTCTTCCCTACCATATTTGGGATTATTGATTCAGAGTTATTCCAAGCCTCTTATATTCTATTTTTGAATCAAAATAATTTCACTTATAATAAGTTCCTCAAAAATTGGATCCCCTTATGTGAATGAAGAATAGGAGAAGAAAATTTGGTGCTGATACTTAAATTAGGAAGAGCTAATATAGAGAAAGAAAATTTATAGAGCAATTTCCCAAATGAATATTGCTGAAATATTTTAAATAAATATTAGCAAAGAGATTACAACAGTTAGTCATGAGTATAATACACTCTGACCATATGAAATTTATACCAGGAATGTAGATCTGTTTCAATATTAGGAAAACTTTTAAAAAATAATGTAACTAACAGAAATCATATGATTATCTCAATAGATTCCTAATAAAAACACTAGAGAGTAGAGAATAAGTGGAGCTTTCTTTAAATTGATAAGTAGTATCTGTCTAAAACCATCAGTAAGCATTATCTTTAATGGGGATTAGTTAAAAGTTTTCCCAATAAGATCAAGGGTGAAATAAACACGTTCATTATTACCACTATTATTCAATATTATATTAGAAAAGTCAGCTTTAGCAATGAGTAGAAATGAAATTGAAAGAAGTAGACTAGGAAATGAGGAAACAAAAATATTACTCTTTGAAGATGATATACTGGTATATTTAGAGAATCAACTACATGGAATAATTAACAACTTTATCAAAGTTGTAGGATATAAAATAAGCATGCATAAATCATCAGCATTTTTATATATTACCAATAAAACTCAGAAAGAAGAAAAAGAGAAATTCCATTTAAAATAACTATAGACAATATAAAATATTTGAGAATCTATTGCCAAAAGAAATCTAGGGACTACATGAACACAATTACAAAACAATTTTCACACAAAGACAAATCTAAGTAATAAAAAAAATATCAATTGCTCATGAGTAGGTCGAGCTAATATAATAGCAATGGTAATTCTACCTATTAATTTATTTATTTAGTGCCATATCAAACTACCAAAAATATTTTATAGAACCAGAAAAAAATAATAAAATAATTCATTTAGAAGAACAAAAGGCCAAGACTATCAAGGGAATTAATGAGAAAAATGCAAGGGAAGGAGGCCAAGTCATACCAGATCTAAAACTTTATGACAAAGCATCAATTATCAGATAAGAAATGTGTGATGGATCAGAGGGATAAAATAGGTACACAAGATGCAGTGATAAGTGATTATAGTGATCTATTACTTGATAAATCCAAAGATCTAGCTTCTAGAATAAGAACTTACTATTTGAGAAAAATTGCTGGGAAAACCGGAAAATAGAATGATAGAAACTAGCATTGACCAAGATCTCACAAAGTAGATAGATAGGCTCAAAATGTATATCTCATTTAGACATAAAAAGTGATACCATACGCAAATTTGGAGAGCAAAGAAATAGTTTACTTGTCAGTTCTATGGAGAAGGGAAGAATTTGTGTCCAAACAAGAAATAGAGAATATTATGAAAAACAAAATGGATAATTTGACTACATTAAATCAAAAAAGGTTTGCACAAACAAATTCAATACATCCAAGATTAGAAGGAAAGCAGAAAAATGGGAAACAATTATAATCATTATTAATTAGAGAAATGTAAATTTAAAAAACTCTGAGGTGCAATTTCTCACCTAACAGATTGACTAATATGACATAAAAAAATAATAAGTGCTGGAAAAGATATGGGAAAATTGGTATATTAAGGCACTGTTGGTGGGGTTGTTTATCATTTGACCATTCTGGAGAAAAAATTGAAACTATGCGAAAAGGAAAATCAAACTGTGCCTACTCTTTGATCCAGCAATTCCACTACTAGATCTCTATCCCAAAGAAATCATAAAAAGGGGAAAGGACCTATATGTAAAAAATATTTATAGCAGCTCTTTTTGTAGTGGCAAAGAATGGGAAATAGAGAGAATACCTATCAATTGAGGAATGGCTGAACAAGTGGTGATATGTGAATGGGATGTAATATTACTGTGCTATCAGAAATGATGAGAAGATTTCAGAAAAATCTGGAAAAACACCATGAAGTGATGCAAAGTGAAGTGAGTAGTACCAGAAAATCTTGTACACAGTAATAGCAACATTATGCAAAGATCAACTATGATTGACTTATGTCTTATCAACAATACAGTGATATAACACAATTCCAAAAGATTTATGGAAAATGCTAGCCATATCCAGAGAAAGAACTATGGAGTTTGAATGTAGATCAAAAGATACTATTTTCATTTATTTTGTTTGCTCATTTTTTGTTTTTTTCCTTTGTTTCCCCTTTTAAAACTTGACTAATATTGAAATATGTTTACATGATTGCACATGTATAACCTATATCAAATTGTTTGCCAACTTGGAGAGGGATGATGAGAGGGAAGGAGAAAAAAAATTGAAGATAAAAACCTTACAAGAATGCAAATTTGAGGATGGCTAGGTGGAGCATTGGATAGAGCACCAGCCCTGGAGTCAGGAGTACCTGAGTTCAAATTCAGTCTCAGACACTTAACCTAGCTGTGTGGCCTTGGGCAAGTCACTTAACCCCATTGCCTTGCAAAAAAACTAAAAAAAAAGAATGTATATTTGGAAACTATCTTTACATGTAATTGAAAAAATACTTTTTATCAAAAATAAAAAAGAAGGACCTTAGGACATGATGTGCTTTCAAGAAGAAAAAGTAATTTTCTCAATAGGGTCAAGATGTGAACAATGATGGAGAGAAGGAAGGAAGATCTGGAATGCCCAACTCCCATTACCAGGAGCTTCTCTTGCCAGTAGGTGTCAGGCAGTCACTGTAATTGTTTTCCAACCAGCTTTTCACCGGGTGTTAAATTAGCAGAGGAAGATGTGTATAATTAAAGACACTCTGGATACCCAGAGATGAGTCAGGTTGGAAGTCAGAGCAACTTCCCCAAAATGCCTCAAGAACTAGAAATGTTTACCTGTAGGGTAACCTCTTAGTCTTTGGTCAGATATTTAACTCTGTGGTGCTTCGGCAGAAAAAGAGAACCTTTTCTCAGTTCCCTCTTCACTCATTTAAGGGAAAGAAGTCTAGTAAGTATCCATATCTGAACTGAATGGGTGGGTTCCTATGCTACCAACCAGAGAGAATATAGTGAGAGTCTAATGGTCTTAAAACCCAAGCTAAAAATAGGCAAGTTTGAGGGTGGTGGGGCATAAAATAGGATGGATCCCTTTATAATTTTGTTGTTGTGGGGAACAGAACATGCAAACTTTCAATTTCTTTTGAAATTGAACCATTTTTGTGTTCTGGGCCCCTTAGCCCCTAAGGGCTCCTTCTCAAAATCATATTTTTAATGCCCCCAAAGAAAATATTTAGGATTGAAAACAAGAATAATTATATTGAGATATAGTTCTCAATTTTTTTTAAGTTCATAGATGCCAATCTAAGAAACTGTGGTAGAGAGTTCCCTCTGCTAATATAGATTGGTACCTAACTTGCAACTTATAGCCTCAGAGTTTGGAAGTTTTTGGGGGGAGAGAAGGGAGGTTGTTTCTTGAAATTAGGCACTTAAGTGACTTGACCAGGGTCACACAGTCAGTTATATATCTGAGGTAGGCGTTGAACCAGGTCTTTCTGATGCAATGTGTAGCATTCAAATGCTCTGACACCCAACTTCCTCTTAGTTCTATGATCTATATTCATGATAAATACAGAGTCAAATTTTGAGCACTGAAAGAGGCTTAGAAATAATCTAGTCTTATCTCTCACCCAATGCAGGAATGGTTATATCATGGTTCTGCAGTCACTTTTCCTTTATTTCTGAAAGCAAGCCCAATCAAACATTCAAAGACTATTGACATGTCTTTAGATTTTTCCCCCTAGATCACAAATTCAGCGGTTTAACAGTGACCATCCATTGAAAATTCTGACTCTGTTTATAGAGCTTATTTGGTTCAAGAGTATGACATCTGGGTATCTTGGCTATGACACTACTCTACCAGCTGGGTTTTCGTAATAGATATGCACTTTCTCCTAAGTTGTGTGTTGTTTAGTCAGGCAGGTTGTTTCCTTTTCTTTTTTTAATATAAATTAATTTTTATTGCATATATAACCAATATCAACAAACATGAACATTTCTATCTACAAAGAACAGAAGAGTGTGCCTGAAACTGTAAACTTCTGTTATGTATACTTTTTAAAATTTCATTAAATTTAATATGGCAATAATAAAATTATCCTATATGCCTGTGTTACTTTCTGAACTTCCTTCTGCTCTTGATGTGGTATTTCAAATGATTGGCTAATGTCCTCTTTTAGTTGGCATTGCTTACCACTACCCACCTACTTCAAATTCCCCCTCCCCAAATCTGGAAGATTTATCATGGTAGGCTTTGGGTAAAGGGCAAATAATAGAGAAATCAGCTAAATTATAGGAGATGTGTGGGCAGTACACTTATCCGAGTCTGGTACATACTATTCTTAATGACTCCTTAGATTTTCCTGAGCAAGAAAAGACAACACTACCTCAGGGAGATTCTAGCAGTCCTATTTATGGATTTACCTTCCACAGTGAAATATCTCAGGGCAAAAGTACCACAACAGTAAAATTTTTCATTGCTAGGTTCAGTTAATAGTGCCTACAGTCAGTCTTTGTCAAGTCATTAATAAATAGCTCTACTGTGATGAATGGGCTAAGGGATGGCTTGCCATGTGGTGTCAAGCTTTAATACTTGGGAAGGCCCAAGTTTTAATCACTCACTACTCTCTTCTCCTACTTTATCTCAGGTTTTATAATTTTTTTGGGGGGGGAGGCAGGAAAGAGAATGGAGTGGTCTAAACCAAAGATTTCATTGATTTAGGGAGATTATAACAAATGCTGATCAGCAAGTTGCCTGGAAGACTGGAAGAGTTGCCCATCATCATGCAGTCAGAGGGATTCAGAGGCAGGATCTGAACCCAAGTCATCTTAAGGCCAGCTTCTTATCCACTATACTATAGTGTCCTAGGTTAATATAGTCTAAATATATATTTCTTAAAGTCTGACTTCAGTAGCCAATAAATAACACTACCTGAGTAGCCTCTTGTGTACATAGTTATGAAACAGTAAACAGTAATGATAATAAAAACAATAGTTGTTGCTTATGTTGGCATAAAAGTTCTAGAAAACACTTCATATGAACTTTCTCAGTTGATCCATTGAGATAGAGTATCTATCCCAATGGCTCGTGAAATAAATTGCCAAATAGTTGCTACCAAGTTGGTAGTAGACACTCAGATTCATGTCACATTGTTCCAAATCTACTTTCTTACATAACATCTTGTTACATATAATGTGAAGGAGATTAATAAAGCAAAGATATAAACTACCTAAAAGTATATATGAGTGTCAAAAAGATATCCTTATCACATATCATTCTGTTTTGTCCATTGAAACAAAAGATCTTCAAGAGTTGCTTTAGGGGCAATATTTGCTTTATCTTACAGTTAGAGAATGGGTTTAAAAGAGATACACCTATAATTCTTTTTTAAAAAAATTTCATAATTTTGACTTTCTACTAATTAATACAGAATGCTCTACCAATTAATTTAAACCAGTGAAATATTACTAGTTTTCAACATTTAACAATGTTTCTAAATCATACCATATGATAATGATGATGATAACTAGTATTTATAAAAATTTGCAAAACATTTTATCTATAGCATTTATTTGATATTCACAATATATTTGTCAGGTAGGTACTGTTATTACCCCCATTTTACAGTTGAAGAAACTGAGTCTCAAGAGATTTAAGCAACTTGACCATGATCACACAGATAATAAGTGACTAAGAAAGGACTGGAACTCAGGTCTTCTTTACTCCAAGTCCAGAGCTCTATCAATTATGCCACCCAAGATACTTCTGTAGACTATACAAAGAAAACCACACTGATCATTTTCTATTAAAGATAGAGATATGTAATTTATTATCATTATTACCTCCCATTTTAGAAACACTTTCAGGGATTAAAAACTACTTTGTTTACAACCCTGTGAAGTATTACATTTGATTATTATTATTATTCTCATTTTATGGATGAAGAAACTGAGACTAAGAGAAGTTATATGACTTTCACTGGGACACAAAACTACAGAATCAAATGAGTAATGCAGATTTATCAGTGGTAGATTTTCAGTCATGTGTGTTTGTGTGTGTGTGTGTGTGTGTGTGTGTGTGTGTGTGTGTGTATGTGTGGTGTGAGACTGGCAGACCCAATTATGACACCAGTTCCATTCTTTGGATGCTCTATTAGGCTATTCTGCACTGTCAGAAGACATTGGTCCAGGGAAAAGAATGGTAAATCAGGTGCTCCTCCGTCTGGTGGGGTAGAAGTGTGTTGAAAAGTACAAGGGCCAATGGGAGCCAACCTGCCAAGTTCCAGGCCAGGATGTGACTGAAGAGTTTCAAAGTTTTCTGCATCAAAGCTGTTATAAAGGTAGAAGTACAAAGGAGGTAAAGCAGGAATGCTGGTTAAAATACTTTTCTCATCTTTCAATTTGCCAACCCCACTTCATTCTAGACCATGACCTTCTATAAAGAAAGACTCAAGCACCAAAAAAGGATTATGCTTCCTACAGGTAGTCAATTTTAAAACCAGAAAAGAAAAGGAAAATAGTTTCTAACCTGAAAGTGCTTAATATCAAGCTGGGGGATAAAATAATATTTAGTAGAGTGATTCATCCTTACAGAGCTTCAATAAACATTTTCAAAAAGTCATAAAACAAAAAGACATAGTATAATTTATATAATGATTATTTTAATTCAACATATTAAGTAATAATAATAATAATAATCATGTGCATATGCAGTGGGAGATGGAGACAAAAACAAATTAGATCTTGAGTTCAAGACACATACTCTACAGACAATTAGAAAAAAGAATCAAAGAAATTTCAAAAAGGAAAGAAAATTAACAAGGGGATGGAGGCAAGGATCAAGAAAGGTCTTCTGTAATTATGACAGCTTAGCAGTTCTCTCAGGAAATCTGAGATTCACAAAAGTGAAGATGAGGAGGGAGTATATTCTAGATAAAGGAGCACTGGTCTTGTAATTAGAAAAGCTGGGATTTAGCTTCCTGTATATAAACATTTACTATCAGTAGTATAAGTAGTCTGATGCCATGTGTTCATGAACAAGTTATTTACTCCTCTAGAAGTCACTAGCTGTGTGACCATGAGTAAGTCATCCAAACTCTTAACTACCCCCCAATTCCTTATCTGAAAAAAATAGGGATAATGACATTGTACTTGGAAAGGCTCATCACCATGTCAATAATAGGGTGACTATTTTGGGTCACAGAAACTGTGTAAGACCATGCATGTAAGTAGAGGGGTTACAATTTCATCAGTCATTAGAGCAATGAAATTACATCTTTTTAAAATATGAAGTAGTATTTCCACTGGATTGAATTCATAATATTCACTGAAAATCATTCTGCAAATCTTCATGTGCTAAATAACTGTGAATTACTATTATTTCAGCAATTCCCTTTACCCCAAATGTTTCACTATTTGTGATCTCTGCCTCCTCTTTGTGTGAAAATGAGGAAAATTAAGATAAGGTATGTGAAAAGCTTCGCAATTCATTTTTTTTCTTCATTTCAGTGTCATCCAATTCTTTATGACCCCTTTTGAGGTTTTCTTGGCAAAGATACAGGAGTAGTTTACCATTCCTTCTCCAGTTCATTTTATAGATGAGAAAACTGAGGCAAACAGGGTTAAGTGACTTGTTCAGGTCACACAGCTAGTAAGTGTCTGAGACCAGTTTTGAACTCAGGAAGATGAGTCTTCCTATCCACTTTGCCACTTAATTGACCTTTGTACCTTTGTATCCAGAAAGTACTACATACAGTAATAGTCATTTAATAGTTCAAATAACAATAAAACTAATAATGACTATCAGGTCAGAGTCCCTTCAAAACCTGCCTTGAGTTGCTGGGGTTTATGCATAATCTTCTCACGAGCAAGAGTATACACTTGAGGCAACTGCCCTCATTAAAAGGGCACCATTAGGATAGAGTAAAGCTAAGTAGTTCACAAGGGGATCAAAGATGTGATTTTTCACTGCATCAGATCAGGTTTTTTCCCCCCCTTCAAAGCCCTTCACTATCTGGTTCTTGGCTGCTTCTTTCCAAGCTTATTGTAAATTATCCTCCTTCAGGGATTCTATGTTTCAGCTCAACTGGCCTGCTTGCTGTTTTCAGAATATAGTATTCCATATCTTTTCCAAATGTCTGGAATACACTCTATCTTCTTTCAAAAGCTCAGCTGAGGGGTGGCTAGGTGGTGCAGTGGATAGAGCACTGGCCCTGGAGTCAGGAGGATAGGAGTTCAAATTTGACCTCAGACACTTAATAATTACCTAGTTGTGTGGCCTTGGGCAAGTGGCTTAAACCCGTTTGCTTTGCAAAAAAACAAAGCAGCTGATTTACTATTATCTATAGGAGGTTTCTTCTGATTTCTCTTCTTCCTCCACCACCTTGAATTAGTAAAAGCCCTTTCCTCCTAGAAACTCCTTCATAATTTTTTGTATGAATCTAGATATTTATGCTTTGTATTTGTATGTACTTCTACTTTGTCTATCTTTTGTATTTACTTCTTGGTGTAAATGTAGTTCTTGAAGACAAGTTCTAGGTTTTTTTTATTTATATTTTTGTTTTGGTCCTCAGCAGCACAACGTTCAGTATATGCTTAATAAATGCTTGCTAAATAAAGTTATAAATTACCCAGAAATACTAGTGGCCTAAATGAAGATTACCACTTTCTCCTCCAGAGTCATCTGGATCCAGTGGCCAGATATGAATCAGGAAGACTGGAGTAGCCCTGGATTCGAAGCAATCAGGGTTAAGTGACTTGCCCAAGGTCACAGAGCTAGTAAGTGTCAAGTGTCTGAGGCTAAATTTGAACTCCTATCCTCCTGACTCCAAGGTTAGTTGCTCTATCCACCATGCCATCTAGCTGCCCCAAAGATGAGAATATATGAAATAAAGGAATCATTTGAAGGGATGAAACTCATTAAATAAGACTTCCTAGTGTTAATGAATTTTGAACCATTCTTTGCAGTAGGAAAGAGATGCGTTTGTATAGGAGACATCTCAGCAGATGGAAACAGTGCAAAGAAAGGAGTAAGGAGAAGTAGGTACCTGATCAGGAGGATAGAATTGGGGAACACATCACAGTTTTAAGCTAAAGGACAGGTTTCAGCACAATGAGGAAGTATTACAACCTAGGAGTGGATGTTGCCCAATAGAGAGGCTCCCAACCCAAATAGTAAGCCAATAAGCATTTATTAAGCGTATATTATTTGCCAGACACCAGGCTGAATATGAGAGATATATAAAAAAGAATATAATAGTCCCTACCCTTGAAATCCAATGAGTGAAACAACATTTATAATATATAATATATTTATAATATATATATACACACTATATATATAATCCATGGTATAGATATATAGATATATAGATATGTGATATACATACACATATCACACACATGCGAACTAGATAGGTGTAACACACATAGTTCTATGTTTACATATACTGTTTGTGTATATATATATTTATATATATACACATACAAATAATATGTGTTTATATACATACATATACAGTATAAATATAAAGTAATCTGAGAGGGAAGGAATGAACTGTTGAGGAGGCTGAGAATATCATTAAATCTTTTTTTTTTTTTTTTTTTTAGTGAAGGAATTAGATTTCAATGACTTTTCCAGGGTCACAAAGTATCAAGTGTCCAAGATCTGAAATTGTCTTTTTTGTGGTTTCTGCTCTAGTGCTATTTAATTTAATCATTTGAGACCCAAGAATTAGATAACATATTAAAGTAAAGGGAACCCTGGCCAGAAGATGAACTCCCCACATTTCCCCTTTTGTACATCAGGAAACTCTACCATAGTTTTGAGGCAGTTTAAGAGGTAAAAGCTGTTCAGAAATTCAAAAAACTGGAATTAGTAAATCTTTTCACTACCTAGGTGAAGTGGTTGCCAAGCTAATTTTTGCTAAGTACCACACTCCAATGAAGGACAATAGGAAATAGTGGGGTAAAAAAACTGCTCCCAGTTCCACCTGCTTCCCTCTCTTTCCAAACATCTCTTGACCTAGGTTAGAGTTAGTATCTAGTTCAAAAGTTCAGCCAAAAAGACATCCATAACATAATGAGCTAGTACCAGGAAAAAAGAGTGGTGAGAGATAATATCCTATATTTATCTTGATTTAATGTTTTTTTAATAAATATGTCTGACTGATAGGTATAAGTAAATATACATCAGTGGGAGGTCTTACATTATTGTTTTTGACCCTAGGGTACCTTTTTTAAGATTCAAATAATGGAGGTAACCCAGATTTATATATCTGTGTATTTGTGTATGTGTATAATTATGTGTATGTACATGTCCTCCTATTAAACATCAAATTCCTTAAAAGCAAAGACTGTCTTATTTATTTTTTGTATACTCCATAATACCTAGCTTAGAGCCTCCTATTATAACTTGTACTGAATTAAAATCTTGACTACTGTGGACAAGTCATTTAACTCCTCCAAACTTTAGTTTCATCATCAGCAAAATACAAATGATAATCCTGACCCTATATACCTCAAAAAAGCTATTGTAAGGAAGGTGTTTTGTAAACTTTAAATTATGAACTAAATATTTGCAAAATTATTGATTTACTCTAGTCCATTTCCTCAGCTTTCCTGCATCTAAAGCCTTTCAGTCAGTGTACATGTTAGGTCAGTCCACAAGGTAGGTATCTTGAATGCTGTTTTGGGACACAGAGAGAAGATTAGACATGGTTTCTGAAAGAAGTGTAATTAAGTATTATTGTTCTCAGGGAAAATTCCATGAACAGTATTCCTTTCTTCCTAAACCCCCAATTTTGAAAAATGAAGTAATGGGAAAACAATTGTATAATTTTTATTATATTTTAAAATCTCTCTTTTTCATTTATAGCTTCCCCCTTCTATTTACAAGTTTACAAGGAAAGTCAAAAGAAAGAGTTCAAAACCACAATCAATTATGGGTTGTGGACTATACAGGTATCCCTGATACTTCTATAGGGTTTGGAACCCTCTAGACTATGTACTAATCATCTCACCCCAGTTGAACTCTCAAGGAGGGTCATGATACTAAATCATGGTGTTAGAAATGAGAAAAGTAAAGAATCTTTAGTCCAGGCCCCTCATTTTTTAGAGCAGGAAATAGGCCCAGCACAAGGAGCAGCATATCCAAGGTTTCACAACTAGTAAAAAAGTTGTACTGTGATCATGGGAGGGAGCCTTCAAGGCCATCTGGTACAATCCCCTTAATTTACAGATGAAGAAACCAAGGGGCAAAGATATCAAGTGATTTGCCCAAGGTCATGCCAAAAGAAGCGGGTAGAGACTGTAAATTGCATTCTATTTACAAAGCACTTTCCTCACAAAAATCTGATGAGGCAAATGGATTAGATGCATTAAGATCATCATTATAAGAAAGGGGCTATTGTGTAAATATAGATGATATAAGTGATTAGATCAGGGTCACACAATTATTTAAGAGGCAAAACTAAGGTTCATGTTCATGTCTTGGTTCTAAGTCCTCTCTTCTTTTTAATGTACTGCCCTTCATTCTATCAACTCAAACTTATGTGATAAAAACATGGATAACAAGAGAGCTATCATGATGGCTCTAAATATGATAAAGGAAGCTTTTTGAAGAGGGAGACTTTGATCTATTTCACAAATGGAAAGATGAATGTGGCTTGGCAGATGGGAGGAACAGGCTCTTCTCTTCCCCCTTTCAAAAGGACAAAGATTTGTTGATGAAAGTGTGTACATTGTGTTTAAGGTCCAGCAAGAAGATCAATGTGGTTGGGTTATAGAGTGCCAGCTGGAATACTGGGGAAAAAAAAGAAACAGTCTTCCTGACTGTTTCTTCCTCACTGATAGAAATCCCTGAAAGCCTGTCCTTAGTGGAACTAGTTCACGAAGGGGTTATGATCAGGAAAGGAAGAGAGTATAGCCAGTTTAGGGTGATGACCTGGGAGGGAACTGAGCAGTGGAAGAGAGGTTTTTATTTCATTCTTATGGTATTTACTTATATGATGACAATTATCATCATGATGGCCACCATAGTATTTCACATTTTTATACATAAAGATTTATAAAGCATTTCCCTTACAAGGAGGTCCCTGTGAAACTGGTAATATAAGTAAAATTAATCACTAATTTACAGATAAGGAACAACTCAAATACAAAGAATGAATAGAATTATAGAGCTGGAAGGGACTCTCTCTCTCTCTCTCTCTCTCTCTCTCTCTATATATATATATATATATATATATATAGATAGATAGATAGATAGATAGATAGATATCGTGTGTTTGTGTGTGTGTGTGTGTGTGTGTGTGTGTGTGTGTGTGTGTGTGTGTGTGTATTATACATATCCACATCTAGTGAGTACAGGAAAAGAGTTCTGGATTTGAAATCAAAGGATTTCACCTCTGGCTCTGTTATTTACTGAATTTAGCCTTTCCATTCCTCAGTTTCTGATCTAAGAAATTAGGTGCTTGAACTCAATGGATTCTAAAACTATTTCCAGTTCTAAATTTATGATTCTAGAAAACTCTATTAGGTAATGAAATTGTGGGTGAGAGAGATTATGTCACTTATCTCAGGTTATTCCAAGACATGAATACAAATATGATTCCCAGGTGATGCTTTTCTTTCAGTCTTCCTCCAAGAAGTCTTCTTAGATTCTCCTAGCTTAAAGTTACCTTTTCGCTCAAGTTTTTCATATTCTTTATCCCAATCTTTTATACTTCTCAAACTTTCCTGGTTATTTGTCTCACAGTAGACAGAATGATGGTACTGGACTCAGGAAGACTTTAGTGTAAATCCAACCTCAGGTACTTACTAGCTGTGTGACTCTAGGCAAGTCACTCAATCTATTTGCTTTAGTTTCCTCAAGTGTAAAGTTAGGAAAATAAACACAGTACCTACCTCACAGGGTTTTTGTGAGGATCAAATAAGATATCTGTAAAAAGCACTTAATACAGATCTTGGACATAGTTGCTACAATTTAAAAGTTTATTCCCTTCCCTTCTCTCTTCTTCCCACCTTATTGAGGTACTTGCCTTAGCCATCTTCTTTGCAGAGAAGAACATGATAAATAACATGTTGTCCAGTTGTTTCATTCATATCTAACTTTCTGTGTCCCTATTTTGGGGTCTCCTTGGCAAAGTTTGCTATTTCCTTCTCCAGATCATTTTACAGAGGAGGAAACTGAGGCAAACAAATGATTTGCCCAGAGTCACACAGCTAGTAAGTGCCTGAGGTCAATTTGAACTCAAGAAGGTGAGAATTCCTGATTTTGAGTCCAGTGCTCCTTCCTGGGACATGATGAAGAATTGTGGAGCTTCAGAGATTCTGATTCTATCATTCATTTTTTGGTCTATCTACTTGGTGCTTCTTGACCCAGTCATTCTTTTTGCTCCATGATAGCAGATGTTCCTAGATTTTATAGAGACCTTAGAATCCTTCTTCAGCTCATATCTAAATAAGAATTCCCATTATAATCTATATACATGCTTGGAATACCTCTAGCAAGGGGAAAACTATGACATTATGGGACATTAAGGCAGAAGAAAAGATGGAATTATAAACTCTTATTATCAGATAAAAATAATTTTGAAAATGGAACTGGAACACTTATGTATGATGGGAAAAATCAAGAGTATGACCATTTAGGGGAGGCTAGGTGGTGCAGTAGATAAAGCACCGGCCCTAGAGTCAGGAGTACTTGGGTTCAAATCTGGTCTCAGACACTTGATAATTACCTAGCTGTGTGGCCTTGGGCAAGCCACTTAACCCCATTGCCTTGCAAAAAAAAAAGAATATAGCCATTTCCATGTGTAGCTGAGAGGGAATGAGAATTGGGTTAGAGAGAAAGAATGAGATCCAGGCACTAAACTCAACTGAAGGAGAAAGGAAAATGTTCTGAGACTGTAGATAACAGTTATCAGAATATTGATTGAGTAATAAATTTGTATTGAATGATCCTCAAAGGAAGGGATGGTGGTGAGGGGATATTGATAGAGAGTATAGAAGTGGCAATCAGGAGCAAGCAGTACTATGACTCCTCCAGGACACCAATAGTTAAGAGTGTGATCAAGGATAAAAAATTTTAGAAGGAAACTAGGTATTAGTGTAAGATGGAAGAAGTGAGAAAACAAAAATGTTTAAGATGAAAATAATTTTAAAAAATTATGGAGTAGGCTTTCTAGAGAATACAATGGTCTTCTATAGATCTGAAGGGGTATAGTTGAGAAGATATGGTGATGGGAGTGAGCAGCAGTTGGGGATGAGGAATATGATTTGGACACTGACAACGGTTTAGAATCACTGGGATAGAAAGAGAAGGAGGATATGAGGGGGTAGAAGTATGCTAATATATTGAAGAATGAATGAGTATAAGCAGAGCATTTGTAAGCTAGAGAAAAATCCTTTGAGAACTTTTGAGGCAAGGGATTAGACTATTCAAAGTCTTCCCTTGGGACTCATCCTTGTGACAGTTGTAGCGTGTATCCTGTGAGACCCAGAAGGCCCACCTTAAAGCAGGAAGGAGAAAAATGAAAAGGATGCAAAAACAAAACATATCAATAATTTATTCTTATTTATTATTCTATCCTCTAGGGAAAGGATCTTCCAAAAAACCAGGATGTTACGTGCACTACATTTTCTTCTTGCTCTAAAATGAAATCTGGTTTCCTGTCCTCCTCAGGATTCTGTAAGATTCCTTTTATTAGCAGGGAGGTTCACCTACTTCAGCAGTTCATAAAGTGAAGTTCAGGGACCCACTGAGGTCCCTGAGACCCTCTTAAGGGATCTTTGAAGTCGAAATTATTTTCATAATAATACTAAGATATTACCTGCCTATTAAAATGTGCTTCCTTTTTTATATCTACTATCTATGTGAAGCTATATGTACTTCATATACTTTAGACAAAACAACATATAACCTAATTTTATGCAGAAATAGATAAGAAAATCTATATTTCTTTTATTAAATTAAACATTATGAAGGGAAGGAAAAGAGAAAGAGAGGGTGTGAGTGTGAGTGTGTGTGTGTGTGTGTGTGTGTGTGTGTGTGTGTGTGTAAAAGCCCTCTTGTAACTGTGTTGAGTAGAGAAAGGGGTACAGATATAGGATCTTGGAATCATCAATGCTCCTATACTTGGAAGTGAAAAAAGACAGAGATTTTCTATTATAGAATGAACTAGAGAACTAAATGTCTGCTAGATGGCTCAGTGGATAGAGAGTGCCACATCTGGAATCAGGAAGAATTATCTTCATGAGACCATGTCTGGCTTTAGACTTGTACTAGCTGTGTGACCCTAGGCAAGTCGCTAAACCCTCTTTGCCCTCGTTTCCTCATCTGTCAAATGAGCCGGAGAAGGAAATGGCAATTCACTCCAGTATCTTTGCAGAGAAAATTTCAAATGGGGTCCCAAAGAATCAGACATGATCGATCAACAATAACATCATGGAATATTGCTCATAAAATCCATTCATTGTTCTTTATTCAAGAGCCCAAGTTACTAAGCATCTGCTACATCCAGGATATTGCACTAAACCACAATAGTGATTTAAAAATGTTTATAAGCTAGTTGGACTGATAATGTATATTCAGAAATATATAATAAATATTAGTATATGATAAATTCATCCAGATGTACAAAGCACTGTGAGTTCAAATGAGATTTCAATTCTAGGCAAATAGCTGCATTTTAAAACCTCATAATTCCCAAGGTCTCCCACTGCATCCAGGGTCATCCCCAATATATCTGTCATTGAACCCAGATGATTGTGGAAGAGAAAGTGATGTTGGTGATTTTGCACAGCACCCTCTCATTCAAATCCATTTCACATGTACGTCATAGTAATACCTCCCTGATGTCACAAACCTCTTTGTGAAAGGACAAATAACAAAGATTTGCAAAAAACAATGCCACTCTTCTCACTAGTTTTTGCTTTGAAATATATTTTCACAAAAATGTTATTTATAAATGGACTTATTTATATTTTAAAATTAATTAATTAATATTTAAACTTACTCTTTTTTTCTAATAATGTAATTATCAAAAGATATAGTACTTATAAACAAAAGCTTTTTGTGGTCCTCAACAACACTGAAGAGTATAAAGGAGTCTTGAGAATACAAAATTTGAGAATTGCTGTCCAATATGATGAGATGCTGCAGGAGAAAAGTAAATTAAGCAATTTTTTTAGACACATGGGGAAAAATCAAAGAGAAGTCAATCAATACCCTGTCCTGAGTGTCTGTTAGGCAGCACAGAGAGGGAGGATACTAAGGGGTTTTAAACTGTTTGGGTAGCGTGGACCCTCTTGGCAATCTGGTAAAGCCAATGAACCCTTTTCTGAGTCATATTTTTAAATGAATAAAACAAAATACATGGGTCAATTAAATGGAAATACAGCCAACAAAATATGTATTTAAAAAATAAAACAATTTGACAGACCACAGGGTAAAAACCCCCTCATAGAGGGAGAAAAGAAGTGGGCTCCTGCCTGAAAGGATCACCTAGCCTAATAGGGGTGGTAGAGAGACATAATTCCAATTCCTTAGGGAGCTCTCAGGCTAATAAAAACAGGAAGAACATAAAAAAATGCACTTTTTTTACACTGATTTGTCAACTCAGAAGCAAATGTCCATGAAGGGGATGCTGTGGGAATTAAGTATTAAAGTACTAAAGTACTAAGTGCTAAAGAGACAGAATACAGACATAATCAGTATCCAATGTGTGGGATGGGGGCGGGGGGAATCAATGAACTTAAATTGGAGTTTCTTCCCTAAAGATCCTCTTTCTGGCTAATCCCTTCACTTCTATAGATTTTATTATGCAAACAAGAAAAAGACCCTAAGTGCTACAGGTAGGTTGTAAAAGAACAAAGGTCCCAGAGTCTTTCTTGGATCTCTCTTAGTTTTATAGAGGGGAGGAGAAATAGAAGGAAATACCAGGCAGTATCCTAAAGTGCTTTACAAATGTTATGTCATTTGATTCTCACAACAACTCTGGGAGCTAACCCTATTTTATACCTAAAGAAACTGAGTCAGGCAAACTTGCCCAGGGTCATGCTAGTCATTGTCTGAGCCTGGATTTGATCTTAGCCCTTCCTGACTCCAAGATCAGCATTCCACCCACTGTACCATATAGCTTCTAGACAGCTAGACCTCAGTCACCAAGATCATTCTAATGAGTCTGTAGACCCGAGTTCAAATCCTAGCTCTGACTTACTATCTGTATGACTTTGGGCAGATAACTATTCTGAAACACAGTCTGTTTAATTATAAAATAAGAAAAATAAAATTAGCACTACCTATCCTCTGGGGTGAGTGTGAGATAAACATTTTTTTTAAACTTAAAACACTATAGAGATGTGAGTTATTGTTACTAGGTGGGAACAGAAAATGAATGAATGTTTCCCCTGGAGCATTCATTCTGAAGCTCAGCAGGGCTGGTGCCTTTGGATAAGCTCAGATCCCAGGTCTTTATGTAGGAGAACATTGGTTGACTTCTCAGGGCAGTGAACCACAATCATAAATAATCCTGGACAACTTTGCTGGGTGTTGTTGCCATTAATTATTTGTAAAAAGCATTAAAGGACCCTGGCCTGAAAGGCACTAATACAGAGTATTTTAAATATATAATTTATGATCTCCTCAGGAGCCCTTCCCCTCCCACTCTTGGCTCAGTATATCAATTGGAGTTTAGGGGTCAAAGTCAGGGGCAGAAAAAAATGACATTTTGCCCTTTACATCCACAACTGGGTTTTTTAGGGGAACTGTTTGCCTCTAGATCTCAGACCTCTTCTTGTCTATAAAACTATCATTCAAGGAGATGAATTGGTGCAGGGTATGGGAAGGACTCATTCAATTAACCAAATGCTAAGCCTCATCAGAACAGCATGGAACAAATTGGACAGCCCAATTGGAATGACTCTGGCTCAGAGCCCACTTTGTGTATTATATAACTTCCTTTGCTTCCACCACCACCACCACCCCCTCCCCAACCCTGGCTCCTTTACCCCAGGATCTGTCACTGTTTGAAAGAAAAGCTGCCAAGACACCCTGAGAGCCACCATAAAAAACCATCAGTGGAGTAAGGGATGATTGACAGGTCAGACTGGGAGGAAAAATTCAAGAGAGGGATGCCAGAAAGGATAGAGAGGCAAGGACAAGTGACAGGATTCATAGCAGTGGTGTTGGCAGCAAACCCACATGCTCTTCACATGTCCTATATGACGTCCTATATGGCTGAAAGGACCCCCAGCCAGGGGGATCCTTCTGGTTTCATCTTGGTCCTTTCAGCAATATCTTACTACCCACAAAACAGTCATCAACAATAGTAGAATATGAAGGACAGTAAGATATAAAAAGATAAATAAATTTAGAGATGCAAAAGATGAGATAGGACAATAAGTCTAATTCTATCATAGCTTCTTAGTATATAAAGAGGCTTGTGAATGGTTTTGGTGGTAGCAACTGAAGTCAAAGATTTAAGATAAAGACTGGGGCTGAGCTTTGGAGTTCATAGAATTAGAGATATGTAGTTAAAACTCATCCAATCTAACCCCTTCAATTTATGGATGAGGAGATTGAGGTCCACAGGATGAATGAATGTAAAAGACTTTATTAAGTACTTAGTACTTAAATACTAAGCATTATTTAGCTTCATATATTAACACTGGGGATATAAGCAAACAAGATAGTCCCTGCCCTCAAATAACTCACATTTTAAAAGGGAAAGACAAGAAAAATATGGTGAGTAGGTTGGGGTGTTTTGAACTTCAAAGTCAGGGAAAACTTGAGTAGTTAAGAGATTTGCTCAAAATTTTTCAAAATCAAAATTTTCTCAAAAAAATAGGTGGCAGAGATGAGATTTGAACCTAGGTATTCTGACTTCCAGATCTAGTTTTCTTCCCACTATATCACAATTTCTCCCAGTTAACTACTAATATTTGACATTATTATGTCCCTTTCACATACATTGTCTCAATTGATGCTCATTTTAATGCCACATAGCCATTAAATGGCATTAACCTCATTTATAGGAGGCAGCAAAGTTTATTGAAGAGAGATGACCTCCAAGCCAGGAAGACCTGGTTTCAAGTCCCACCTGTGACACAGTACTGGCTCTGTGATACTGGGCAGTCACTTAACTTCTCAGCCTCTAAGTCTATATAAGATGTAAAGAAGGTGTTGACCTGCACTGAGACATGGAATTTCCTCATCTGGAAACTCCATAGAGTAATCAATTTACTCAATCAGTCTTCATCATTTAGATGTACTTCTTGGAGTGGAAGGCAGACTTCCTCTAGAATCACAGTGACAGTAAATGACAGAGCTAATACTAAAAGTCAGGTCTTGGGAGTTTAAGGACAGGACTCTGCCCACTTTCCCACTTTGGTCTAGTATTCTAATTGTCTAAGCATCACCTGTGAATGTCAATGCTCATGACTGTGAGTGAGAGTTAGCCGGAGGACAAGTCAACACGTACAGAATTGAAAAACATCCATGCTCAGGTTTCAACCTGAGAGAAATGCTAGGTGAGATTAGAAAGCACTTAAGCATAAAGCCCATAAGAAAATGCTGGCAGGTCCTAAATGACACTAAAGTACAGACTGAGAACTTTAAAAAGCCACTCTTAGGGGATTTCTTAGCCTTGAATAGGAAGTACTGGAAAGAGTTGACTGGGCATGTTCCTCAATCTTTTCCTCTCCAGATCACAGGTTTAGGAGGCGAAAAAGCAAACCACACAAATAAAAAAAACCTACCAGAGAGAAAAAAAAAATCTTCTTTCACTTTAAACAGTTAAAATGGTGCTGATGAATCAGATAGGGTCTCCTCTTTTCTAGTATTCTCCGCTTAGAGGAGGAGGAGGAGGAGGAGGAGGAGGAGGAGGAGGAGGAGGAGGAGGAGGAGGAGGAGAAGGAAGAGAAGGAGAAGAATATTTCCTTCTCCCTCACCCAACTCCAACATGGATTTAGATTTTTATAACACTTCACAATTATATATATATATATATACACACACATATATATGGTGTTTTAAGGTTTATAAGGTGCTTTGCATGTGTTAGATCAATTTTTTCTCACATCTGTGAGGTAAGGTGCTATTATTTCCATTTTATAGATGAAGAAATTGAGGTTAAGTTTAAGTAACTAGCTCTAAGGCACATAGCTAGTAATCATACAAGGCTAGATTTGAACTCAGGTTTCCTAGATCCTAAATTCAACACTCAAGGCACTGTGCCATGTGAGTTGTATAGTATTTTCCTCTCATTATACATTTGATCTTATCCTCATCACTTTGATGGAGGCAGGAATAGTGCTATTTTATAAATGGAAAAACAGGATCAGAGAAATCATGAGATTCTTTCACTGGGATGTAGCAGAGTCAGAATTGAAATCTAGAGCTTGACTTCAAGCTCAGGTGTTTTCATTGTCTTTCTTTCCCAGAATCAGTCCCAACTCCTTCCACTCTATCTTATAAGGTCAACGTATATAATTCTGCCTATAACAAATACTCTTTAATTTTCTCTGAAAATATACAGACATATAGACACACATACATGCATATAACACACACACACAAGTCCCTTCAAAGTAATGAGAAGAGATGGAATTCATGTTTCATATTCTGTTGGTTATATAATAGATGTAGATATTTTGGCAAAGAGTCAATTACTATTACGAAATCGTGGATTTTTTTCCATAGTCCCCATGAAAAAAAATAAGTTCTACTACCTTCCTCAATTTTCCCTTTCCCTTCCCCTCCATATCCAATTAGTTCCCAAGAACCTCTGAGATATCTCTGACATTGATGTTCTATTTTTTCTTTTTACTCATACAACCACTACCCCACTTCAAGTTTTCCTCTTCTGTCACTGGAATCATTGTAGTAATCTAATTTGCTACTTATTTTCAGGCTAGATCTTCCCAAATCCAAGTTCTTATTCAACTTCTCAAAAAAAACTTCTTAAAACACAGTTCTGATCATGCTTTGGTACATAGAGATAGGGACTGGATATGTAATATCATCTGTATCCCAGAGAACTGCAAAGGGATTTCTATAAATGCAGGTCAGCATTTTCTATATCTGGGTGCAAAATTAAGCCTTAGTAAATGCTAATTGAATTGAAGGACAACTAAGTCTACTAGAAGCAGTAGTTGATTTTCCCTTCTCAGGACTCCCTGTACTCTGTAGCAGTTTCTTGAACTGATTTCCCTTTCCCCAAGCACATTACACTTACTGACCCCTAAGACCACAGGAATTTATTATATTGCTTGAACTTCTCTGCTTAACAGTTATTTCCTTCTTTTTTGCATCCAGATAATCACACTGCTAACACAGTTGGGCTGCGATATGATCACTTAGCAGAAGGTTTGGTCATGCCCTTCAACCTGAAAATCCCACTCATTTCTGTAGGATGGTCCTATGTCCTACTTCATTAATTTTGGTCATTCAAAGTTCCACATATTAGTCTGGGATAAGGGATACCTGAATAATTAACCAGCTGGGTTCTTGTACCAGGCTGATTTTCAGGTTCAATTTAAAGGTATGGCAAAAAGTGAATTAGGGAGCACACCAGATAGAAACTGTCTTTAGAAAGGTCCCCAAAAGACTGATATATATATATATAATCATCTATATTCTGCTTGTAGTGAGAGACACTTTAAAAATTAAGCCTGTCACTGGAAATTAATTGAAGCCCATTCTTGAAGGCTGCTAACTGTAAGACAGATGCCTGAGGGATAATCAGGCAGCTGGCTGGGAAAGGATTGAGAAGTGGCAGGTCTGAGGAGGGTCTGGGCTCCTATGGGAGAGTGGAAGAACAAGGCCTCAGTCTTGCCTTAGGGGAACCTTCCAGCTCTAGGCTCATTCTACTTTTCCCTAAGGTCTCTATTTCTTCCAAGGAGCAAACTACTGAAGGTTGCCATGTTTGGAGAAGCTGAGGTAGCTTCTACCCTGGAGCTTTCATAGTTGTTATCGGAAAGCAAAACCTGCAGAGAGTAAACCAGGCAAATACCCAAGGAATGGGGGAATTGATCTGTTCCTTCCTAGCAGCACCTCTGCTTTTAGATTTTCATTGGTCAGAAATCCAATTCACTGTCAAGAGCTTTAGACATTTATAACTCAATGCCCTCCTCACTTGTTAATCAGACCAACTCCATGGACCTTGTGAAGGCATAAAATACCTGATACACATTGAAGTGACAGGAGATTAAGAGTTCTTGTTCTTGGTTGAGATTTTATTTCCTCTGGGAAGCCTTCCCTTATCTCTTCACTTGCCAGAACTATCTCATGTCTATCTTTTTTTTTTTAACTTAAATTTATTTATTTATTTATTTGTTTGTTTGTTTATTTATTTATTTATTCATTACTCCAACTACATGCAAAGATAACTTTCAACATTGTTTTTATGTAAGATTCTGATTGCCACCTTTTTCTCCCTTCCTTCCCTCACTCCCCTTGATGACAAGCAATCTGATATAGGTTATATGTGTATGACTATGTTAAATATAAATATGTTAAATATATTCTCATGTCAATTTTCCTTGACTGCACTTAATTCTGTCTATATTTATATTCATTCAGTAGAATGTAAACTCTTTGGGGGCATATTTGTTTTTATCTCTCTATAGTACCTATCATAATATCTCAGACAGAAAGTATTTAAAAACATTTATTGAATTGAATTGCTGCAGCAAAGAGAAAGATACCTGCCCTGCCCACAATACCATTTTATTCCAAGCTTCTCTAGTCATTATCTCAGATAAGGAAGGAAACAAGAATTTATTAAGGACTGACTATATACTTGTCACTCTACTAAGAGCTTACCAAATATTATCTCTTTTGATCCTCATTGCAACTATTTGAGCTAATGTTATTATTTTCTTCATTTTACCAGAGAAAATGTTAAATGACTTGCTGAGGGTCACACAACTAATAAGTTCTGAGTTTAGCTTCAGTCTTCCTTTTCTAAGTACAGTGTTCTCTCTCTCTCTCTCTCTCTCTCTCTCTCTCTCTCTCTCTCCCCTCCCCCACTGGGTCACTTAGGTGCCCCTAAATGGCAGCTATAATCTATATGATAAAATGTAAAACAGAACATAAAATATGTAACATATAATATAATAACATAATAAAATATATACCATACAATATAACAATAATAAAATAATGATATATGATATATAAAATATAATATATAAGTCACATATATGATATATACTCTAGGACATAATAGAGGATAATATAATAAAAAAGATATTATAATAATATAGTATTTTTTGTAATCTATGAAACATAATAATATAAGTTAAAATGCTGAAAACATTTCTATGAGGCAGCAAGACATTTTCATGCATGAGTAACTGAGTTTCACACAGGTTAAATAAGATTTTCCCAGGATCACACAGCCAATGAGGCAGAATCAGGACGAGACTGTGAGTCTACTGGCTCTTTGTGATCATTTTACTCTGCATCCAGGTAGACTGAAAACTGCTAAGGGCATAGACCCATTTCCTCGACCAGTGGGTCTTCAATAACTGTTATTGATTGACTAAGGCAGCTAAACACAAACATCCAAAAATCTGAAGACTCTTTCTGGGTATTAGCTTCAAGCATTTTGCAGATGTCTAGACAGGGTGGTCCCAGTCACAAAGGACCCAGAGTTTGTTGTGGCAGATGCACTGATACAGATAGACAAAGAGAAAAATGAGTCAAGAAATCCTCAAGGAAGACACAAATACCCAAGAGGAAGCATTTATAGGACAAGCAAACAAGGAAGGAATGACATGAATACATTTTAAAAATTGCCTGGGTCTTTAAAATTCCTTTGTTAACCAAGGCCCAAGGGAGGTCACTGAAATTCAGCAAAGAGGCAAGTCAGCATTCCTCTCACACTCAGGGACCTAAAATAGAATGATGGAAGATGATGGGAAGCTGGAGTGTTCTCTGGCTAAAACCAAGAGAACCAGGAGACCCAAATCAGTCATTGATTCTTTAAGCTGGGCTAAGTTATTTATCCTCTCTAGGTCTCAGTTTCCCCAACTATAAATTAGGATGACAGTTCATTGTGTGCCATCTACCTTAATAAAAAGTTGGGAAGGACTGGGCAAGGAGACCCCATCTTGTTTCCTTCTGGCTCTGGGGGCTCTTTAGAGGTTACTATCTGCCAGAAAATTTAATGTAGGCATAAGAGAATGAGCTTTAGAACTAGAAGAGAGTCTTCAAGGACTACCATATAATCCAACCCCTTTATTTTACAGACAAAGAAACTGAGATATGAGTTGCTGGTCCAAAAATTGAACCCAGATCTTCTTATGCCACGTCTAGTGCTTTCCCCACTGTATTGCATTAGTTTTACTGCTCAGTTTAACTAAAAGGCATCCACTGTGCTCTGACCAAGGCTGTGTGTTTGTTTGTGTGTGTGTGTGTGTGTGTGTGTGTGTGTGTGTGTGTGGCCATTTGGCTAACTGCCTGGCTGATCCTTCCTTGCTGCAATTCAGCAGTCAACCCAGGCCTCCTGATGAAAAACTGAAGATCAATTCTTTCTTGCTGTGATAGACAGAAAGAAATTGAAGTTCTGAATATTCCCAATAAAGGCTATTATAAAGTAGTATATTAATGACCCAATACTAGATCTAAGCAACAAGCCAAATAGTTTTACCATTGATTCTCCTACTGATCTATCACTAAACAGTATGCCCCATGACCCTCCCTCACCTGAGAATTCATAAATAACAATAGCTGATATATATATGTATATATATATATGTATATAAGTTCATAAGATCAAATTATTTAAAATTTAAAGTGCTTTGTAAAACTTAAAGAGCTTTATAAAAGCCCTATTTCTTGTTCAGTTGTGTCTAACTCTTTGTGAATCCACTTGGGGTTTTTCTTGCCAAACCACTATACTGAAGTGCCATTTCCTTCTTCAATTCAGTTTACAGATGAGGAAACTAAGGAAAAAAGGGTAAAATGACTTGCCTAGGATTACACAGCTAGGAAATGTTTGATTCTGGATCTGAATACAGGTATTCCTGACTCCAGACTCAGTACTCTGTCTAATGTGCCACCTAGCTGCCTTATAGAGAGTGTAACAAGTACATTATTTTTATATTTGCAATTGAACTGTGAAGAAAGTAATATAAGTATTGTTATTTCCACTTTATGTATGAGAAAACTGAGACACAGAAGGAAAAAAATAACTTGTTTGAGGTCACACAGAGTTAGCAAGTAAACACAAGTGTTCTGATCCCACTTCTCATTGCACATTTACCCCTCCTTACACAGGACCTTATACAAAACAGATGCTTAATAAATATAGGTTGAATTGAGTTTAATTTCTACCATTGCTACTCTTTCAGACCATTGATTGGAAGATCAAAAACCTTATAGATACCAGTTTCTGTTCTGAAAAGCTGACATACTTCAATGGTTGCCAAGAGTTGACTGCTGAATGTAATTGAAGGGAATATAACAAAAATGTGTGAAGTTTTCCTAATTGTCTCCTTGGGAAAAAGCATTCAGGTTAAATTTACATTATTAACACTTTCTAGACAACCAATAAAATGAGTAATCATGTTTTCACTTATAGCATTTGCTGATTTCTGAGGAATAAAGGTTAACACTGAAAATTTAACAATCAGCTCTCTCTCAAACTCAAGATGATTCTAGCATACCTCTGGAAGGAAGGAAGTATAGCTCCAATGCTTACTGAGATGCTCTCTGGTCTACAACACCTCTTATTTGGTCAAAGAATCATGGAGGATATTATAAAATAATGACATAAAATCCATCTGGTTCAGAGATTTTTAATGTGGGGTAGGTGGATTAAAAAAAAACCTGATAAATATATTTCAAAATATATTGCAACCCTATGTAGTTTATTTTATTCATTTAAAAACATGATTTTGGGGAACCTTCACCAGACTAACAGATGAGTCATCCACAAAAAAAAGGTTAAGAACTCATCCTAGACCAATCCGAATCTAACCAAAAATCTCCTCTACAAAACCTTTAAACAAATAATGATACAATCTTTGCTTAAAGACTTCTAGTGAGGGTGGAGCTATTATTTCTCAACTCTTAACTATTCCACTTCTAGATAGCTCTACTTTTTTTTTCCAAGGCAAATGGGGTTAAGTGGCTTGCCCAAGGCCACACAGCTAGGTAATTATTAAGTGTTTGAGTCTGAATTTGAACCCAGGTACTCTTGACTCCAGGGCCGGTGCACCATGTAGCTGCTCCATAGATAGTTCTACTTTATAGGAAGTTATTCTCTTATATCAAGTCAAAATCTTCAAGCTATCATGTTCCTGTTTCATCTTTCTCTCCCTCACCCTTATCTCCTCTTCTCCAAGGTCAATGATGCTCAAGCATGTTGATCACAGACCCCTTTACACTCTTAAAAATGACCTAAAAGAGTCGTAGGTTACACAAATCATAACTGAAAATCACTATATAAGATAAACAATATTGTTTCCTTTAGCTGACCTCCATAGGGCAAAACTGCACGGCCTTCCTTGCTTAGTCTGCAGGTTACAGCATCTCAATGTCTTACCTAAAATGTGACACCTAGAATTGATAGAAATATCTGAAATGCTATCCGACTAGGACAGAGTACAATAGAACTATCACCTCCCCTATTATCAGCACCATACATCTTTTAATAAAATCTAAAAGTCTCTAGCTCTTTTGGTTTTCATATCTCACATTGTTGATTTATATTACATTTGCAATTCACTATAATGACCAGATCTTTTCTTTAGGCTAATTGACCTTGAACTGTGTCTTTCCCATTTTGGATTTATATAGTTGATTTTTGAACCTTACTGAAGGACTACCTCTAATAATTTTAATTTTATTAGTTTGGCCTGTGGTGAGAGATGAGAAATATCTTTTCTGAATTCTAACTATCATCCAAGTAACAATTTAACTATTTGTGAAGTATATAATTGTTTTTTTCTATGCCACTGGATCAAATCTGATATTAGGAGGACTTGATCAAGAACTTATCCTTTAATGAGTGTATTTAGAGGACTTATACAAATTCAGAGAAATGGCTTAGCAAGGACAGCCTTAGGGTCTGTCAGCTCATTTGTATGTGAGGTTTTAGAATTTGAGACATTAAAATTAACAAAGTGATCAACCACATAAGTGTTTGGTGTTTATAGGAAAATTAAATAAGATCTGTTGAGTTCATAATTAACAGAAGAGTGGGTTTTGTACTTCATAAGGGGGAAAAAATTAGTCATTGACCACCAACAGGCTTTGGAAACTAATTCTTTTATTTTTAATTTTTATTTATTTAAGGCAAAGAGGTTAAGTGACTTGCCCAAGGTCACACAGCTAGGTAAGAAACTAGTTCTGGAGTAGAGTTTAGATACCAGTAGGAGAGTCAGTTGATGGGAAGGCTTTACCTGCTGTACTGGGAACCTGCTGAATGGATGGAGAAAGACTGGAAACTTATCGGAAGTTAACTGAACCTTGCTGCAGTAGATAACCCACCAGCACCAAATTTGAGGGAGACGAAATCTCTCAGAAGTGATTGGTTGGTTTCTATTACCCTCTTTTGTCTAAGAGTGGGAAACAAATGGGGAAAAAATAGCTGCTTTGCTGTAAGAGGGTACTTAGATTTGACTGGACAATGCAGAATACTATTGAGTAAAGAGGAGGTTGTGTTAAAGAGTTTTGCAATTCTCTCTGGTTTAAGGCAACTGTTTGTTACTACAATAAACATACTGCTTTTTTGGCTCACTGAAAAGAATAATTGTGACTAGATATGATAACTTATTTCCATAAACTCTACTACTAAGGTTTTCAGCTACTGAGATTTAGATTGTATCATTCAGTTATTCTTTTTTTATTTGCTAATATTCAAACACTTCCTATTAATTAATTTCTTCCCTATTATTATTAAAACTTTCTCTCTTCTCATTCTGATTGGTAAGTCTCTACCTTATATTACCGTCCAGCCTTTTCCTGGTCATCTCCAAGTCTTGCCACCTACATAATGGTCTTTATCTCATTTTCTTCCAATCAGAACTTAGACTCCTGCCTCTGGGAAAAATCAGGCTCTGATTGTTGAACCTGATAAAATGCTTGCTGACAGATTAATTGAAAGAGAAAAAATAAAAGATTTGCATTTGATCTAGACCATTTCCAGAATGGTTAGAATAAAATTCATTGTGATTTATTTTTCCCTAAGATAGATCTGACCTGACTTATTTGATAATAAGAAGCAGTAAAGTCAAGACAAAAACCAGAAGTCTAAAATTCAAATTGGTTCAATTAGAAAGCTTGGCAGCAAGGAAAGAATTGACAGAATGGGCATCTCAGAGACTAATTTTAAAAAAATGGATAATCCATGGGCTTCGATGCTATCAGGCAACCAAACAGAGAGGAAAGAAGGGGATGGGAACATAAAGGAGGGAGTCTAGAAAGGTCAGATTTTGTACATGAGGGGATCTATGTCTAATAAAGGTGTAAAATTCTTGCTGGATAAGCAAATCTCTGAAGGTGGAAATTTCATACTTGCAAGAAAAATTCAATAATAGGTCTATCTGTAATTGTCCTTATATCATGGTGAACCAATCTTGTATTCAGGAAGACTTTGGTTCAATCCTGCTACTCACACATACTGAATTGTGACATGGCTCCATATCCTGCCTTTGACATTTGATATGAGAAAAAACATTTAATTTCTCAGTGTCTCAGGTTCTTCTCTAATGATCTAGAAACAGATCAACAATCAGTAATGATAGATAAAATTTCTACCAAAGAAGTTCCACACTAAGATCTTTCCACTGCAATTAAGTCACATGTTGAGACCAAAGACAGACAGTCAGACAGACACACACACACACACACACACACACACACACACACAGAAAGACAGAAGTATACTATAGTACTATACTATAATCCTAGAGAATAACTGAATATTCAAAGAGAGGTTAGATGACAATTTTGCCAGGACTGTTGTCCAAGGGATTCTTGCCATGAAGAAGAGACTGGACTGAATGGTCTCCAAGATCCTTATCATTCCATGTCTTAGAGTCAATAGTTATAAGATCACAGTCATGAGACTGAATTGGAAATATTATACAAAATGAACTGGTTAACACTAATGGAAATTTCAGTTTTTCATATGTTGCCAGAAACCTTCAGAAGATAAGAATTTAGGATGAGATATATGACCTTTTCCTGTAAATAAATCATTTTAAGCCCACTAGGAATGGAAATGAATTTATTTAATTCTCTAAATGGACATAAACTGGGACAGAAAATGGAAAAGGGAGAAACTACTATGTGAAAATATCTCCACTATACATTTTGATATTTTTGAGGAATACAATAAAAAACCATTTCAAGGTTGTCCAAGGAAGAGGAAGAAATATGAGTAAATATACATTTAAAAATGAAATTAGTAATACAATATGTAAAAAGCCTACCAAAAAATCTAAAAACTATTTATATGTAGTTGCTTGAGGACCTTGGAAAAATATTTGCTTCAAATGAAATAGAGTAGGTGTTTGACCAAAACTTGGATAGCTGACAAAATAATATACCATGAAAAAAATGGGGCATATTTGGAAAAATAAAAGAATGCTTATATGGGAATAGGGTTACCTATATTTATTATATGGCATTTGAGGTAGAAATGTGAAATGACAAGACATAAAATGTCATGAGGAGCACTATTAAGGGATTTGGAAGCCAAAGATAAAATATTCTTAAATAAATCAAAGGCAGAGAGGGAACTGACCAATCAGTGAGTCCATGGTACAACAAAAAGATGGATGACAAAAAAATTTCAAAGAGGACTCAGGAATTATTTGCCTGTCTTTTCTTAGAAACATTATCTTCCCTGCTGATTTGTAAGTTCTGTTGAGGATAGGGATGCTGGTCACATTTACATTTGTATGTATAGCAAATCGAACACAATGTCCAGTGCTTGACAAGTTGTATTCATTATCTAGCCCAGATGATAAATCTGTATTTCCCAGTACACTGTGAATATGAAAGGAAACCATGACTTCTTGTTCTTCCCTCTTCACCCAGTTGCACATGGGGAATCATTTGAATTGAGAAACAGAAGAGAGAAAGGAGTGATCAAATTAAACCTACAGACCTATGGATGAGTGTACAAATAGGCAAGAGGAGCATTTCTCTAGCACAGGGAGGGAAAAACAGAGGTACCCTTTTTCAGATCCCTACCTGTAAGCACTATAAATAATTCAGACTCTGTAAGATTAGGGGTAATTAGGTTATATAATGAATGGAATGCTGGAAGTGGAATCAAAATGATATCTTCCCAAGTTCAAATCTAACCTTGAATACTGACCTAGACAAGTCACTTAACATTGTTTGCTTCAGTTTCCTCACTTCAAAACTGAGCTGGAGAAGGAAATGCCAAATCACTCCAATATCTTTACCAAGAAAACCCCTAAATGGAGTCATAAAGAGTCAAACAAAACTGAAAACAATTGAACAACAACCAAGATTGTGGGGGTGGGGTGGGGGATGGGAATATTGGCTAGTGGTGTTTCTATTTTCTATGATCCCCAATGAAGCCTACAAATTACCCTTAAACAGCAAGTAAATCTATTTATGTTTCTAGCCTTATGAGCATGTATATCTGTTGTTCCCTTGGACTGGCTTTTACAGATAATAGGTAATATTGGAGATAAAGATAAAAATAAAACATGAACTATCCTCAAAGAGCTATAGGAAATATATACAAGTTAAATTACAAAAATATTTCAAGAGGCGAAGAACATGCAAAGCTGAGGGAGCCTAGGAGCAGAAAAAAGGCTTTGAAAAGAAAAAAGGGGCAGACATCAGGAAGGATAGCAATGGAACAAATGTTGTATACAAAGAATAGCAAGCAAGCTAGTTTGGTTGTGCTTTGGTAGGAGTAAGGGAGAGAAGGGAATAAACATATAACGTTTATACTCTTGACTATGTGCTTTACAAATATTATTTGTAAATGATTGTATTATAAAATATGGTAAAAATTAATATGAAATAAGCCTAGAAAGATGGTTTAGAAGTAAATTGCAAAAGGGTGTAAATGGAGAATAGGGGGAACTGGTAACTTCACCCCAGAGGATACCTAGTCATCTGGGTAAGGACTGTTAGCCAATTAAGGTGAGAACTCCTTCAATGTGGGTGTCAACAGGACACTTCTGATACAAGAGTTAGCAAAAAATGTGTTGAACTGAATTGAGGGAGAGAGAATCTGCCTTCTAAAGTAGAAAGGTCAAAGGTTTTGGTTCTAAATTTAACTCAAGTAAGTCAAGCTCATCATTGCACTTTATAGTGGAAGACAACTCCACACTAACCTAAAAAAGACACAAACATTTCAGCTACTCTCTCAGAAAGTCAAATACAAATTAAGTATCATTTGGGATACGATCCCACTGGATAATCACTTGACCCCTACTTACTTGGCAAGGACTCTCTGGCTTTCTCTCCAATCCCATGAAGCAAAAGCTAAGTCAGTGCCCATAATAAAATTCTCTGAAAGTTTAAGCCTTGATCTACTGCCCTGTGCTTCTTGATTACAAAGAAATGATGGACCAAGGTTGGGATAAGATAGATTCTCAGGTCACAAAATGAAACCCAAGTAGACAGAATACCATAAGTAATGAGTAATAACGGGGACCTTGTTACATGATTGAATGTACCTGACCCAATCTTATTTGAATTGCTTTTCTTCTAATGGTTATGAATATACAGAGCCATCTATTGTCATCCATTCAGTTGCCCATGAGAATGATGGTCCAACATGGGCAAGGATTCATGAAGCAGTAATAAGAGGATTGGTTTAGAAACAAGTTAGAAGTTTTGAGTTCTATTTGATCAAAAAGTATTTTTTAAAGAGCATACCAAGTGGCAGATATTATGTTAATGTCTGGGAATACAAGGAAAAAGGAAAATGATCTCTGCCTTCAAGGGTATCATATTCTAATAGGTTCTATCCCTCAGCAGTTCTGTTATATTAAGCACCTCCACAGGACTGACTTCTAATATGAAATAATTGGATAAGATCACTTCTAAAATCTCTTCTAGATTTTACATTCTGAGGTTCTTTGAGTGTCTCTGTTGGTCAGGATTGGGGGGGGGGGATTACAATTCCTGACTGAAGAAAAGGGTAAAGGTAATTTGCTGATAATATGACACAACTTCTAATCTTTGGTTCATTTCATCACATTGAAATCCAATGAATTAATTGCCAGGTGTCAGATAACTACACTAGGAGAACAACTAGGATTTGGAGTTGATAATAATAGAATCTTGTCATCCCAACAACTTTGGAAGATAAGAAAATTGAGACAGGCAGAGGTTAAGAGACTTACTCAGATTTAAAGTAGTAATTGTCTGAGTCTGGATTTTAATTCTACTTCAGGTGCAGTACTCTATTTACTGTGCCACCTAGATGTCTAGTTAGGTCATACTGTCTGTTTTGACATGGTGAAATATATTAATAGTCACTGACATCTAAATAGAACTTTCTTTTTATTTTTTGTAAGGTTTTGAGTTCCACATTCCCCCCCCCCTTTCCCTCCCCTCTCCTCTAGTCAAAGAGTAATCAAATAAAGACTGTACATTAATAATAATGCTAAACATATTTCCATATTAATTAAGTATAAAGTATTTTAATGATTGAAAAGAACTTTATTCACATCATAAATAATTTGAACCTTACAACAATCCTATAAGTCAAGTTCATAAACATACACACAGACACACAGATACACACACACACACACACACAGACACACAGACACAAACCACACACAGACAGACAGACAGACAGACAGACACACACACACACACACACACACACACACAGACCCCTCTTTGCTTTTTGCCTGGATACTTCTTTGTGAATCAGGAGGAACTTGATAGTCTTGGTTTTCTTCTTTCTGAACATGTGGTCCAGTATTCCTGGTGCATTATTATAGGTTGACAGCCTTTGGAATTAGTATTTAAATTCTTCTGCTGCCATTATTATACATAGCATGAAAGAGAAGAGACTTTGTAGAAGATCATTTTAAAACAGAAGCTCATTTTTTAATTAAAGGAGAAAGGTGAGATTTCTGAGGGGATACCAATAACCAAGCCTTTCATTTCCCAAAAATTTCCCACTCTTCTACATGAATTTGGAAGGAATGGGTTGGAAGCAAACCTAGGATTGAAATGTTGACCTATTCTATGTATGGTTAATTTTCCCCCCAAAACATTGATATTATCTTTACCAATCTAAAATTCCCTTTAGTTGAAGTATGCCAAAGATATGTATATCCACTATATCGACCTTACCTTTAGGAAAAAAGTATCATTAAATCATAATTTGTCTTCATTGAAAGAAGCATTGGTATTAAGCCCATTTACCTTCTAATAAAACTTCTAAAACTTCCCTGGCCCAGATTAATTAAAAAAAAAAACAGTAAAAGGCATCAACAGATATTGGTTACATATAAGAAGACTGAGAACCATCTTACCAATTAGCCAAATGACAATTATTGAATAAACTGACTATTATTAATGGCCCAGTCTTTCAACTGTAATCCATTCTCTAATTATGGTAAATCTCCTTCATTGTCCAAATGATTTTAGTGGGAGGAAAATTCCAAACTCTCATCGCTGAGGCACAAGAAACCTCCCTGAACCTAGGAAACTGACCAACATTGAGAATGACACAAAAGTGGAAATAAATTATAAAAACAATGATTTAAAAAGAGTTCATTTTATACCACTCTGACAGAGCTATCCACAATGTAAATGAAAACCGTAGATGGCCTAACAGAAGATAAACAGAAGTAAATTGAGAGGATGTTAACGCTGTCTACCAGCAAAGGGGTCTGTCTGGCCATTAACTAATCAAAATATGTGCATAAAAGTATCATATTCTGCACACAATTGATACTTAACTTTTAAGTGATATTTTAATTTTTGTGAATTCTATTATTTGAACTAGAATTACTCTGTATTAAAAGAACCTCCATCTTTCTGGTCTAATCCCTAGAACACTGATGGGGAGATGCAGTCGAGCTCTCATCTAGAGAACTTATCATCAATACAATTGGAATTGGCAGAGTAAGCTATGACCTGCATTTATGCTACATGTGTGTGTGTGTGTGTGTGTGTGTGTGTGTGTGAGAGAGAGAGAGAGAGAGAGAGAGAGAGAGAGAGAGAGAGAGAGAGAGAGAGAGAGAGAGCGAGCCTACAGGTAATGAAAACTTTTCCCTTGGACCTAGCATAGTGTTTTACACATTGTAGGTTCTTAAAAGACTTTTGTTGGATCATTACGCAAGTAGAGAAAAGACCAATGGAAAGAGCAAACACAGAATGGACAGACCAGAGACTGACAATTCATGGTTCCATCTGTCTTAGATTATCCAGGATTCTGATTCCCCTTCACTAGCTATTTTACATAGTGGGATGAGTGGGGGAAAGTGGAGAAGGGCGGGTCTTTTGTTTTTTTTCCAAATATAGTCTCTTAGTGTTAGAAACCTTAACTAAATTCTCAAATTGACTCAGTCTTTCCTTTCTTCAAAGGAATTTGGTCAAGGGCCTTATCACAACCAAAGCAAAAAGATGATAATGACCTTGACCTCCCCCCAATATCCCAATGCTGAGGGTCAGGATGATAGTGCTTTTCCCAGGAACATTAGGGCATCCCAGTTTCCCTCTCTGAGTAATGATATACAAGTAGCTACAATGGAACCTGTTGCCAGTGACCATTCAAAATTATCTATACTGAATTAGAGCTGAGCACAGCAATTGGTGGATAGACAAATCAATGCCATGAGATTTTCCCATTCCCAGCATTCTTATTCTAGAGAGGGTCTGCCTCTCCAGTTAAGCGTGTCCTTAAGGATGGGCCTTCTCTTCATTTGTTAAGCTTCTTGACATGATAGAATGAAATGCATCATTTGAAAAGAAAAATAAAAGCCTCCAGTTCGGAGAACATGTGGTCCATAATGCCAATGAACAAACATGCCAGCTTCTTTTGTAAAATGGATTTACCAAAGTGAGCAAAAAGCACTGTGTTCTCAGGCATCTTTGCAAAGAATGCACTTAATTTGGCCATGATACAAACAGCTATAAGAATATACTTCACTTTGCCAAGAGAAAAATAGCTACAAGAGGAATTCATGCATGTAATGTTCTCATCTTCCATGCCCTGGATAACTATGAATTAATTCTCAGAGGGTCACAATGAGAAACTATGGTGGTAAGGCTGAAAATGGAAAGTTCTTACTTCCTAAAAAGAAATCTAATGGGTAAATGTGAAGCTGAGGTGCCTGTCTTTGGAGAAGAAGGCCCTCTACTTCTGAGACTTCCTACTATGTAACATTAGCCAACTTTCCTGAGCTCAGTTTCCTAATTTAAAAATGAGACCCTCTAGGGTTCCTTCTGAGCAGGTAGATGGTACAGTAGATAGAGTACAGGGTTTGGCTCAGGAAGACTCATCTTCCTGAGCTCAATTCCAACCTCAGACACTTACTATGTGACCCTGGGAAAGTCACTTAACCTTTCTTGCCTCAGTTTCCTCATCTGTAAAATGAGTTGGAGAAGGAAATGACAAACCTCTCCAGCATCTCTGCCAAGGAAACTCCAAGCAGAGTCATGAAGAGTCAGATACAACTGAAATCACTGAACAATATGATTTTTTGATAAATGATCTCGCTTGCACTTCCCTTGATCCATTTGCAAGTCTATTATCTTATGCTAAGCAAACTGTTCTGAAATTGCTATTTGAAAATAGATGAACTTGGTCTGTAGGCTCTCCACAGTATCTATGCCTCCTCTGGGAGACTTGAACTGTTTGTTTTTTTTTTTACCTGTGTTCTCAGCAACATTGAACACTGATTGCAATCAACTTGCTTTCACAAAAAAAGAAGGAATACATACTCCCCCCCCACCCCAATGCAATCCCACCTCCCAAAGACAACAAACTACTTGGTTAAGGATCTCTGGGCAAAAGTCCCACTAGAGAATATTCTGGGCTCTCAGGCATCAGGAAACAAAGCTGAAGAGTAAAGATATCATCCCCCCTCTCCAAGTCACCCCTCATAAAACACACAAGGGAGCTGCTCTAAGTAATTCCCTTGGTGATTCTCAGGGAATACATAATTCAAATCTGGAATCATAACTGAGAAACTGCCATAAAGGCAAAATCATTGTAAATCTTGACTAAAGAGATTCTTTACCTTTTAAGCAGGTAAACTAGGAATTAATTATTGTGTTGAAAAGGTGGGTCCTTTAAGATTCTATTAACAATAAGCCTCTAAAACCAGGCAGGCTTGCACAGGTCTGTAATCCCTGCTACCCAGAAGGTTGAGCCTGGAAGATTGTTTAAACTCAGGTGTTCTAAGCTGTAGTAGGGATAAAGCTAATCTGGCATCCTCACTAGGTCTGGCATTGATATTGTAAATCTCTGGGAGCAGGAAGCTAATACGCTGCCTAAGGAAGAGTGAACCAGCCCAGATGAAAAATGCACAGGCCAAAGTTTCCATGCCAGTCATCAGGGCAAGGGCCCTGTGAGTGGTCCCAGCTTGGGTAAGATAGAGACCCAGTCTCAACACAAACACATACACACACACATGCACATGCAAATAAGTAATACATATTACAAGTGCATGAAACAAGGTCCGAAATTAATGGGGACTATGCTAAGTAAACATTTGACAAATGTCTCATTTGAACCTTACAGCAACCCTGTGAGAGAAGTATTATTATTATTATCCTCATTTTACAAGAAAGGAAACTGAGACAGAGGCTAGATGACTTGTCCAGGATTTAATTCTGGCCTTGAACTCAGGTTTTCTTGACTCCAGTCTCACTACTCTATCCACTGTGATGCCTGGTCCCTTTCTCTGCTACATATTTTTTTTTTGCAAGGCAAATGGGGTTAAGTGGCTTGCCCAAGGCCACACAGCTAAGTAATTATTAAGTGTCTGAGACTGGATTTGAACCCAGGTACTCCTGAATCCAAGGCCAGTGCTTTATTCACTATGCCACCTAGCTGCCCCTTCTCTACTACATATTACAATCCTGTGACTGAAGATAACCCAGAGAGTAGACTAAAGCATCTTGTTTCCTTATCTGTAAAATGAGCCAAATGGTGTACATGATCTTTAAAGTCTCTTCTGACTCTGACATTTCAAGTGACCCTTCAGGGATTTTGTGATCATCTGGCCTAATCTATTCATTTTACAGATAGAGAAACTGAGACCCCAATAGGTTACCTGAGCTCACACAACCCAGTCAAAAGACAAGACAAGAATGGGACTGAGTCAGGACATGCTAGTTGATGACAAACAGCAAGAGAATCTTATATCTGGATGCCCAGGTCCAGCTCTAATATAGATGGCCAAAAAAAAGGAAATGATTGACAAAGATGTGAAATTGAACATTCTACAAACCAAACCAAGCCTGATTTTGGTTTCTCAAAATCATCACTCAAAATGATGCCCTGTCTTCTCCCCCTGCCTCTATACCACACCAAGGCTAGCTAGCCTGTGACCAATTGAAAAAAGAGAAGGCAGGATGCAATGTATAGGAACCAATAAAGATGAATATCAAAAGGATGAAAGACAAATAGTTTAATACTTGCTGAGATCAATGGAGCAATTCAGATGATTTGAGATTTAAAGAAAGTACTTCAGTTAAAAAATTGTCTGGCTCATGAATTGTTAATCATTTTCCAAACCAGTTGAGTTTTCAGTTGCAGGAAAAAATCCTCTGAGATTTCAAATTTCATAACTTTCATATTTCCTGGGTCTGATTAAATTATTTTCTCATCTCTTTTCATTGCATTACCAACCTGTTAACAACATCCTGACCCACCACATACCACAATCACCATGGAGATAACAGTTTATCTTTAGAAAGCACATACATATCCTGATAATCTAAGACTGACAACCCCCCTTTGCTTTGTACATCCTTCCAAAATGATGCAGGGCCTGGATGTCATCAGAACAAGGCCATACCAAGAAAATTGAAACCAAAACCCCCACTTCTCCCTCCTCAGAAAACACACACTCCTTCCATACCTCTACCAAAGGTCATTACTTTTTTCTACATCTCTGTAGTGTGGACCTCGGGATTCAGGCATCAAAGAAATCTCCATCAAAGTCCTTATCTCTGGATTTTAATTGACTGTTTTTGAGTCAAACAATTACCCAACATGCCACCAACAAATCTAGAAGAATTCACTTACCCTTTTCCTCAGATTGTATGTGAGGATGAGATTTCTAGAGAAGGAATGAGAGAAAGCTGTGTAGAATTCTAGTACTTTCTGTAGGGCATCTCGCTTAATCACATGCAGATCACAGTAGGTTAAGGCCCTGACATTGGCACAGGATTGAGCAAGTGTGGCTTCCTTCCAGAATACATCTCCAAACACATCTCCTTTTCCTAAAAAGAAAAAAAAGGCTATTTTGAGAAAAATAAAAACAACAACAATAGAGGCATTTTCATCCCAAGACAGTTTTCCTATGTCATCCAAGTACAAATTGCCTTCAGATTAGAGATAAAAGGAGGACCTTCAGACCTTTCCACTTTCCACTTTCCAAAAGACTGTCCACTTTCTAGTCTTTACACCACATTGCCTCATGCAGAGAAGAATCTATTTAAGTTTGGCTGCCATTTCAGATCAGTGGTTTACATTCCTAATAATCTGACCAATGAGAAGGCAATTCCCATTCACCAAAGATTTCTGTTATTCAGTCATTCCAGTCACATCTGACTCTTAGTGACTCCTTCTGGGTTTTTTTTGGCAATGACACTAAAGTGGTTTATTTCCTTCTTTTTGCAGGTGAGGAATCTGAGGTAAATAGAGTGAGGTGACTTCTTAGGATCATACAGTTAGTAAGCATCTGAGACTCCTGAAGTTGAGTCTTCCTGGTTTCAGAGCTGGAATTCTCTTCATCACACCACCTATTTGCCCCTAAACCACAGACAGATATGTTGTTACTGAATATCCTCCTACCCTAGGAATGCAAGGATGAGTCATACTTCCTGGAGGTCACTTCCAAAAGCTTAGATCCTGAGAAAGATATATAATACACAATAGGTGAGGGTCTTAAAGGCTGAAGGTGGGGACATTTCTGATTCGAATTGTTTGGCATCCAAATTTGACCTGTGAAATTGAACACAATTTCACTCTACAATAGGTCATAATGAGAATAGCAGTATCAGAAGTATCCAAAATACCAGAATCTAATCTGTAAAATGAGAATAATACTGTATATACTACTGAATTCATCTGATTGTTGTGAGAAAAGCATTTTGTCAATCTCATAGCGCTATATAAATGTGAGTTGTTAGTAGTAACTGCTTTCTCATTTGATAACATGTGTGATTGTGTAGTGGGCATGACTTGAGTGCCTATGGGATTTCTGATTTCTTGACAGGTACCTGCATCCTAGCCATGCAGAACTGGACCTGCTGACACTCAGCATCCTTCTTCATTGCCTTCCACCCACCATTCATTTGTGTATGCTCCAAGAAAACAAAAGATTTTAATATTTATTTGAGGAAAAATAATCTCTTTGGCTTTTTCCCTCTAGAATTAAGATTTTATTACTATTGGATCTTTCAATGATGAAATTCTTTTACCAGTACAAGTCACACAAGTCAGCAACTATGCTATAATTTATAGTCTTAAAGAGTTTCTAGAGGCAAGAATTTCTAGGTGGTGCAATGGATAGGGCACCAGGCCTAGAATCAGGAGGATCTGAATTCAAATTTGCCCTCAATCCCTTTACTAGCTGTGTGATCATGGGCAAATCACATAACCCTGCTTGCTTCAGTTTTGTCATTTGTAAAATAAATTTGAGGAAAAAATGGCAAGTATCTGCCAAGAAAACCCCAAATGGTATCACAGAGTCAGACATGAACAGGCAAGAAAGAGAGACAGCAAAAATGGTGCTAGATGCTGAGTGACTAGACCCATCTTTTTTGATATAAGGAACTCCAATGAAGAGACTTCATCTGCCATCTGGTCCTTGTTCTGCAACTTAAAGTTGTAAAAAGCTGCCTGGGGTAATGAAAAGATAAGTGATTTATCCAGGGTCACACAGTCAACATGTGTCAGAGTAAGAAGAACTCAGGTTCAGGTTTTCCTGACCAGCTTTTTATTCATTAGATAACACAATTTCTGTATACTTAGCATACGGTAGCTTATGTGATGGTTATCTCTGTACTCCCTACTAAATTGTGGTTGTGGAAACATTTTGGGAACATCTCAGTGCCTAGGACAGAGAATATCACATAGTAGATGCCTGACCAATTTTTTTTAAATTGAAATTGGACATAGGAGTTATTTGGAATTAAGCATCTACTTGGTGAAACATCAAGATGGAAATATGAGACTGGAACTTTGAGAAAGTTCACATCAAGAAACCGATTTGAGACCTCTTTAGAAATTGTTGAACTCATGAGAATGGATAAGACTGTAGAAAGGGAATGTGGGAAGAGATGAGAAAAGCCAGCTGAGGATGACTCTTAGGCAGTGGTTTAGGAAGAGAAGCTAAGAGAGAATATAGTAAAGAAATGGTCAGGGAGGACCATAAAGGAAAGCAAATATAGTGTTCCATCACAGAAGTCAAAGCAAAAGACTTTCCAGAAGAGCACATCTACAATATCAAATACTGAAAAGACAGCAAGGAAGATGTGGAGCACCCTCTGTTCCTAGGAGAAAAGGTCAGGAGACCTGGTGATCCATGCTATTAAAAATGAACAGTTTCTGTAGAGAGTACAGAATCCAAATGATAAGCAATGAAGGGATGGGAAGGAAATTTGAACAGTTACTACAGATTACTTTTTCAAAAGGTCTGACAGTGAAGGAAAGGATATATACATTTTATATATATATACAAATACATGAAAAAATTTCAGAAGGTGATTTTTAAGAATATAACTTTTGCTGACCTCGTGACACAGGGTCATTCCCACCTAATCCTTTGGGATAAGATTTCAAGTAGCTTACAATCTGCTACATTAGACTCTAGACACACTAAGTGCCAGCCAGAAAAGAGGAACACAAAAATAGATCTAACCAGAAAGAACCAGAGAAACCAAAAATGTCAGGGCTGAACTGCCCTGCAACAGAGAAATCACAATCGCACTCCCTCATGGTGATATCTTATATAGTACAAAGGGACTAAGAAGCACTGACTAGGAACCCTGAGTTGGGTCTTTCTTTCTAGGCTCCCCAGCAACCTCATGGGGGACAAGAACCTGATATCCTACAATAGTCACTGCCTGCTTCATGTTCAACCTGCCTTCCTTCCTAATTGTGGCAAGACAATGGGAGGTCAAAGGAGATGTTGAGCTAAAGAAGATTATGTCTAGGGAGGGGGGGGAGGAAAGTAAGATTGGGAGAAAAATTGTAAAACTCAAGTAAGATTTTTAATTAAAAAAAGATTATGTCTGGAAAGGCAAGGGGTGAGCTCCTTTACAAGCAAAAAGAAGTCAGCAGAGAAAGACTGAAGATACGAGAGAGAGAGAGAGAGAGAGAGAGAGAGAGAGAGAGAGAGAGAGAGAGGAGATAATTGATAGAAAAAGTCCTTGTTTAATCCAAAATAGTACTCTACTGTACAGCTGAGGGTTAAAAATAGCTTTGAAAGATGTTTATTTTACCTTCCAATATCCAGGTCAGAAAAACACAAATCTGAATCCCCAAGGAGTCATAGGGAACATAGCAGGAAAAAGAGAAAAAAAAACTAGAAATGGTATACAGTAATATATTCTACACACATCAACAGCCTCTCCTTTTAAGCTCAGCAAGCCCCAAGGTTGGAATCAGGTACCTAATGACTGAACATAATTACCAGGACAGTTGTTTTCTTGATTAAGGCCGAAGAGGCAAATTGTGCTTTCAAGGACTTGGACAGATCTTGAAGTTTTCCCATAAATTGGGATTTTTATATTTGAACAGACTTACAGTTGTTCAGTTTTTTTCAGGCACCCCTTATTTAAGGTCTTTCAGAATTTGGAACAAATATTTCCAATTTCAGAAGCCCAGTTTCATATTTGTTTCTGAAAAACCTTTTTCACCCATGAATATGGAGTTGATAATGCACCGTCATCAGGATATAGGTTTCCAGTTATTTCAGGATGAAAATTTATACCTCAACCCCTTAGATGAGGAACAAGATATGTTAACCTATCTATACTCTCTTTCCTAGTTTACTTTGTGATAAAGGTCAAGCACTTGGCAAGAGATGGCAGCCCCAGCTGAGGAATGATGTTTGCAAAGTAATAATACATTTTTTCCTAAGAAGCCACTTGATCCATGTACCTCTGACCCTTGGTCTCTGCAATACTCAGTTCTAACCAAACAACTAAGTCAATGATTCTGCAACCTGTTTTGGACTCAGGATCCCTTTAAGTGTTAAAACTCATTAAAAACTCCTTTATGCTTAAATCCTGTACCCATTTTGACCTTATTTTGAAATAGGGTGTGAGATATGGATCTACTCCTAGTCTTTACCATACTATTTTCCAGGTTTTCCCAGAAATTTTTATTGAATAGTGAGTTCTTATCCCAGAAGATGGAGTCTTTGGGTTTATCAAACAGTCCTATAGTCTGTTTCTTTTGCATCTATTCTAATCAATTAGTACATTATTCTATTTCTTCTTTTTTTTTTACTTTTTTTTTAAGGCAATGGGGTTAAGTGATTTGCCCAAGGTCACACAGCTAGGTAATTATTAAGTGTATGAGTCTGGATTTGAACTTAGGTCCTCCTGATTCCAGGGCCTGGGCTCCACTATGCCACCTAGCTGCCCCCATTATTCTATTTCTTAACCAATACCAGGTTGTTTTGATGATGATTGTCAATTTATAATATAGTTTTAGATCTAGTACAGCTAGACCACTTTCCTTGGATTTTTTCCATTAATTCACTTGCATTTTTGACCTTTTGTTACTCCAGTTGAATTCTATTATTATTTTTTTCTAGCTTTGTAATAGTTTTTTGGTAGTTTGATTTGTATGACACTGAATAAGTAATTTAATTTAGGTAGAAATGTCAGTTTAGCCTAACCATGAACAATTGACATCCTTCCAACTGTTTAGATCTAACTTTATTTGTGTGCAAAATATTTTGTAATTGTGTTCATATAGTTCCTGGGATTGTCTTGGGAGGTAGATTTCTAAGTCATTTAAGTTGTCTGCAGTTACTTTGAATGGAATTGCTCTATCTATTGCTTTTGGGCTTTATTGTTCATACATAGAAATGCTGATGATTTATGTGGATTTATCTTATTTCCTACTATTTTGATGAAGTTACTGTTTCATGTAGTTTTTTAATTGATTTTCTAGGGTCCTCTAAGTGTATTATCATATTGTCTTCAAAGAGTGAAAAGAAATGTTTCCTCATCACCAATTTTAATTCCTTCAATTTCTTTTTCTTCTTATATTGCTAAAGTTAACATTTATAATATAATATTGACATGCACTACACATAATTTAACCTTATATATAACACTTGTTCATGGTTTCAGATAGATACTGATTATTATATTAAGGAAGACTCCATCTGTTACTATATTCTCTAGTGTTTTTAAATAGGAATAGGTGTTGTATCCTAGCAAAGGCTTTTTCAGTATCTATTGAGATAATATGATATATTGGTAGTGATATGGTCAAATTTTTTTATTGTATCCCCAATATTGTACTATTCCTGCCTACCTGGTTGGTATAAATCCCACCTGATCATAATGCATTATCCTAATAATATGACCAAAAAGAAATAGAGAAAATTATAAATTGCAAAATGAATGATTATGACTATATTAAATTAAAAGGTTTTTGCACCGATAAAATCAATGCAGTCAAGATTAGAAAAAAACAGTGAAAGTGAGAAACAATTTTCAAAGCTATTGTTTCTGAAAAAGCACTCATCAAATCAAATTTATGAGATTAATTGAATCAGATTTATAAGATTACAAAATTATTCCCCAATTGACATATGGTCAAAGGATATGAAAAAATAGTTTTCAGGTGAAGAAATTAAAGTCATTTATAGTCATATGAAAAAATGCTCCAAATCATTTTTGATTAGAGAAATGCATATTAAAACAATTCTGAGGCAATACCTCATACTTATCAGATTGTCTATGATGACAAAAATGGAAAATGTTATGTGATGGAGATGATGTGGGAAAATTAGGACATTAATGTACTGTTGGTGGAACTGTGAACTAATCTAGTCATTTTGGAGAGCAATCTGAAACTATGCCCAAGTCAAATCCTTCAATCCAACAATACCAATACTAGGTCTATATTCCAAAGAAATCATAAAAAATGGGAAAAGTCTCAAATGTTCAAAAATCTTTATAGCAGCTCTTTTGGTAGTGACAAAGAATTGGAAATTGAGGGAATGCCCATCAATTGGGGAATGACAGAATAAGTTATTGTATATGAATATTGTGAAGTACTTTTGTTCTCTAAGAAATCATGAGCATTCAGACTTTAGAGAGAAGACTTTCATGAACTGATGCTGAGTGAAGTGAGTGAAAACAAGAGAACAATGCATACATTAACAATACCATTGTGAGATGATCAACTATGATACAGCTTCTCTCAGCAGTTCAGAGATCAAGAACAATCCAGACAATCTATAGACAATCTATGGACAATGCCATCCACATTCAGAGGAAAAACTATGGAGTCTGAATGCAGAGCAAAGAATACTATGTTCACTTTTTAAAACTTTTTTGTTTTTCCTTTCTTTCTCATAGTTTTTTCTTTCCTCTTTCACAATATGACTAATACGGAAATATGTCAAACACAATTGTACATGTACAACTTTTAGCTGACTGTTTGTCATCATGGGGAGTGGGGGAGGAAGGGAGAGTGGTAGAAAAATGTGGAACTCATAAATTTGCAAATGGATGAATGTTGAAAACTACTTCTGCATGTCATTAGAAAAATAAAATAAAATTTCAATTAAAAATAATAGGGGTAAAATTTTGAAAATAAAATTTTGAGGCAATTGGAGTCAAATGACTTACCCAGGATCACACAGCTAGGAAGTGTCCTTGGTTGGATTTGAATTCAGATTTTCTTGACTTCAGAATTGGAGCTCTATTTACTGTGACCCCTAGCTGTCCCCACTAACTTCCTTTAAGACTCAAGTCCCAGATTCTACAAGAAGTCTTTTCCTTCTATAATCTTCCTTCCTGCCCCTCTGAGATTATTTCCAATTTATCTTCTACATATCCTGTTGGTGCCTTTTGCATGTCATTTCCCCATTAGACTGTACATCCTTTCAGAGAATAGACTTCTTATTCTTTTGATTCACTTGAAACTTAACTTGTTATTGCTTAATAAATGTTAATTGACTGAAAGTCTCTGATATCTTAATTTCCTAATCTGTAAAATGGAGATAATAGCATTTCACTCCCATAGTTGTTGTGAGGATAAAATGAGATAATATCTGTAAAGTGATTTTTAAACCTTAAAGTGTCATATGAAGTTTAGCTAGGTATTATCATTATAAAAATTCATAAAAATAGAGATTGAGGGTTTGAAGGGATCCCAGAGGCCATTGAATCTAATCTCATTTTATATATAAAGAAATTGAGGACCAAGAAAGTTAAATGACTTGCCAATGTCACAAAAATAGGAGGCATCAAAGGCAAAATTTGAACCCATGTCCACTGACTCCAGAACTAATAATCTTTCAATTTCAACAAACTGATCCCTGGTATTAAACTAAAATAAATTAGGGAAATGACTTATCTCACTGAGTGCATTTGAAGCATAAGATAGTAAATATTAATTTACACATGATTTTTCAGTAGTGAATGAATGATGAAAAGACTTACCATGGACAAAGCACTGTACTGGGAAATATAAATACAAAGAGGGTTCCTGCTCCCAAGGAGTTCCCATTCTAATAAGAAGACATAAGACATAGACTTTCAGTAATATCACTCTGATAGCAGAAATGTAAAGAGCATCTGTACTCATATTGGTACCATTCAAAGGCATGAAAATCCTTTTCCTTTAAGAAAAGTAAGTCAATGAATAACTAATTGCATTTGCTCCTAGGAAATTGTCCTTATCCAGTACTTTGACAGTGATAAGAAAGGGAACATCATTCATCCCATATATGCATTTCACGGTTAGATAATTATGATTAATCTGCAAGGTCTGCAGAGTTATCTTGTATTCCCATAACTTGGCTTTAATTCTTTTTTTTTCCCCAAACCAAATTGAAAATTATACTATCTCACTTGCTGTCAAAACAGCTTTTGGGGTATAAATTATCTAGCATAGAAATGTATAAGAATGTGTGGCATTCTGTCAAGTTCAAAACAAATTTGAGATGATGCTCACAAATGGGAAATTCATTTATAACACAACTAGAAAAAACTTGCACAGAAAAAAAGATATAAAATGTCAGTCCCCCCAGGTGCTCATAAATCACACATATCAATGAAGGGCAATAACTTTCCTGACTGGAGTAGGGATTCACAGACCAAGCCCATCTCTGAAGCCATCTTTGTGCCTGCTCACTAAAAGGTCAATGATCACTCTTCACAGACTCTGCATGGTCACTTTATTGATTAAGATCTCTACGGTGCTCATAATCTGAGACAGAGGACATTAAAACATAGCAATTTAATATCCCAAATGGATTTCCAAGTATGAATGGTCCTTAGAGTTTGAAATTTTGGGAAATGACTATGACTAAGGAATTAGAAAAAAATTTGAAGTGGCAGTCTCACTTTCCTTTCCCCATTTTACAAAGAAGGGATTGGATACTCAAAGGTGCAGTGATCTGCCCAAAGTGTCATGACAAATTAAAAACTGAACTAGTACCAGAGCAGAACCCAGTTCTCTTGACTAACATGGTGTTCTTCCCATTACATGACTTGGCCAAATGAATGAAAACCTGGAAATTCAGGACTCAACAAATTCCAACTCAAATTGTAGGTAAATCATTCTGTGATTTGAGTTTGTTTTTGTGCATATATTTGTATGTATATATGTAAGTAAACACTTACTAAGAGTCTTCCATGTACCAGATATTTTGCTAACTGCTTTATAAATATTATCTCATTTAATCATCATAATGACCCTGTAAGGTAGGTGCTGTTATCATTCCCATTTTACAGTTGAGGGAATGAGGCAGAAGCTAAATAACTTACCCATTATTGTCATTATATGTGTCCAAACACTAAACCCCTTTACATAAAAGAGAACAGGAGATAGTTTTTAATATCTTGGGTCTAAGACATAGAATAATGTAGCAGAAACAATTTGGGATTTAGGGACTGAAGAGATAGTGAGTAGTTCAAGTCCCACCTTAGGTACTTACAAAGTATCAAGTAAATAAAACGTCTTAAAGCCTCAAATTGCTCCTCTGTTGAATGTAACTGATATTGTAAACCTAAAAGTGTGATATAAACACCAATTACAATCATTATTTGTATGGGGTGAAAAAAAAGTTTTCTAAGTAAGATAGTGATGTGATGGGTCAGAAGAATAGGAAAGAGGACAGAGTACAATGGTAGGACTTTGTGAAACGGAGACATGACTTTTATTTGGTGATGCTCTCACCCAATAGCTTCTATCAAAGGAAGTTGAAGCCTGACCTTGTAACTTCAGGAGAAAGTTCTGGTTTCCTAGTATTCCAGAATCTGGGTTCCAGTGTTATTGCAGCATTAATGCCCTAAGGAGGAAGGAATGACTTTTAGGATGCCAGCCCAGTGGTAACTGAGAAAAGGACTTGGTAAACCAAACCTATGTAGGAAGTGAGCTAAGTTGAGCTCATTCTCCCTATAGCCTGAGCTGGTGGAAGGGAGAATATGCCATGAAATTTTGGGGAAAATGCTCATATGTTTATTTTTCATATATATATATATATATGTATATATATATGTGTGTGTATGTATATATATATATATATATATATATATATTTGAAGCAAATATCCTTATGTACAAACAAAAACAATGAAAAAAGAAAACATGAAATAAGTGAAGGGAATTGAAGAACCTTAAATATAAAAAGTAGACAGGACTTTATTGAATTGTGAATGGTATCTGGAATAGAAGCAACCTGTAGAAGCAGATCCTAGATAATGGCCCTCAATTTCTAAGACACAGTGAAGACCTATAAGACCTAAGATGAAGAGGAGAAGCCAAAGTGGGGCAGTAAGCTATCTTCAAGTATGCCAAGGCTGCCATGTAAAAAAAAGGGTTTAATTTATTCTGCTTGGCGCTAGAAGTTAGAATTAGGAGCAAGAGGTATGAATTGCCAAGATAATAGATTTTGGATTAATGTAAGAAGAAACTTCTTAACTTGAAAGAAGTTCAGTGGTCTGAACTAGCTTGGGATGCTGTTGCCTCCCTATCTCTTAAGGTATTCAGCCAGGGTCTTCATGATGGTCTGTCATGGGAAAAGCTAGTCTAGATCATCTTCCAGTGACTTCCAATTCTGGAGCTCTGTGATTCAGTTGTCAAATCTTGTTTCCACCTTCACAATATCAGTCATGTACATCTTTTCTCCATTTACACAGCTATCATCCTAGTTCAAGCCCTAGCCACTTGTTGCTTGGATTATTGTATTTGCCTTCTAATTGAACTCCTTGCCTCCAAATCTCTCTCTTTTTTTTCCTTTGTAAGGCAAATGGGGTTAAGTGGCTTGCCCAAGGCCACACAGCTAGGTAATTATTAAGTGTCTGAGACCCGATTTGAACCCAGGTACTCCTGACTCCAGGGCTGGTGCTTTATCCACTATGCCTAGCTGCCCCTTCCAAATCTCTTTTCACTCCAATTCAACTCTAAAGGGATTTTTCTAAAGCTAGATCTGATCATGCCACTCCCTAACTCAATAAACTATTGACTCCAGCATCAAATATGAAGTTCTTATTTTTGGTATATCTAACTATTTACTTCTCCCTACTTATCTAGTCTTTTATATTGTCTTTATTGTTGTGGTTATTCCATTGTGCTCAAAGAAGACCAGGTCATCAGAGAGGTGATGTCATGACATGTCAAGTGATTTGGATTTAAGTGATGGGGTGTTGTGCAATGTCACCAACTTTACTTTCTCCTCCAGAGCCATTGGGCCCAGTGGTAAGAAATGGAATAAGACAACTGGGGGTGGCCCTAGATGCAGTGGGAGACCTATGCTTTTTCAAAGCTATATCTTTCCCATGTCACAATTTGACTGAGGAAATGCTCATTAATAAGAGAGAGAAGATGCAAAAAGGCCAAGAATGATGACTCCCTCAAAAAGGAAAGGAGAAAAATTGTTGAGAAGGGGAAGAGTTCAGGATACCTTAGTGATTAAGACAGGTGAGAAAGAAAAGAGCAATACTTTGCTTCAAACCCCAAAGTAGGTAAATTGTTTTACTTAAAGTATTTCATCAAATTCTCACAACAACCACAGTAGACAGGTGTTAGTATTATCTTCATTTTAAAGATGAGGAAACTGAAGCTGAGAGTAATTAAATGGCTTACTCAGTGTCGCATATCTAGCAAGTATCTGAAGTAGAATTTGAACTTGGGTCTTTCTGAATCCAAGTATAGAACTCCTCTCACTGTACAGCATAGTTGTCTAGGCGCTTTTCAAAATATTCTAATATTATCTCATTTTATTGACATGACAATCCTATAGAGAGGTAAGACAGAGATAACTGTTCCCATTTTACAGACAGAAATGACTCAGTTTATCTGACTTTTTTAAGATTTACAAATTGTTTCCTATATGGAAATTCTGTGAGGGAGGACAAATATAAGCATTCCCAGAGGTTAGCTGACTTGCCCACAAGCATTGAGCTACTATATGTTGGGATCAGGATCCACAAATTGGTTTACCCTAACTCTTTTGTTATTGTTCAGTCATTTCCAGTCATATTTGACTCATTATGACCTCTTTTAGGATTTTCTTGGTAAAAATACTGGAGCTGTTTGCTATTTGCTACTCATTCTATAAATGAAGAAATTAGGGCAAAGAAGGCTAAGTGACTAAGTGACTAAGTCACAAAGTTAGGTTCTGAGGATAGATTTGAACTCAGCAAGATGAGTCTTTTCTGCCCCATGCCCACAGAATCACATAACCTGAGTTAGAAGGAATCCCAGCAGGTATATAGTCCTTAGACATGAACAGAAGTCCTTTCCACTCCTTTCTTGCCAAGTACTCATTTATTTGAAGACTTTTAGTGAGGGAAATTTATTACCTTCTGTGACTATTCTATTCTCAGATAGCTCTAATTATTAAGAATATTTTCTATATATCAAGTTTAAACATACTTCTATGTGCCTTCTACACACCACACACACCACTCCAGGTTCTGTCTTTTGGGGCCATTCAACGCAAGTCTAAAGCATCTTATCCATGCCAGTTTCAAAATCTTGAAATCAGCTATCATATCCCACTACTGCCTCCCCCATCCTACAAATACTTTCTTCCTCAAGCTAAGTATACTGAGTTTCTTTTTTTTGTTGTTGTTTTGGGTTTTTTTAGGTTTTTTGTAAGGCAAACGGGGTTAAGTGGCTTGCCCAAGGTCACACAGCTAGGTAATTATTAAGTGTCTGAGACCCGATTTGAACCCAGGTACTCCTGACTCCAGGGCCAGTGCTTTATCCACTATGCCACCTAGCCACCCCTATACTGAGTTTCTTCAAAAGACCATATGGAATAATTTGGAGGCTCTTCATCATCTTGATCATCTCTTTCTGGACTGAATCAAGATATTTCCATTTGTCAATGTCTTTCCTAAAATATGGTAGTAAGGACTAAACAGATAAAGTCTGGCCAAGGGCAGAGAGGACTTTTACCTCCCTAATCATGGATACTATGCTTCTCACTCTAATAAACATATCATCCATACTTTTATCCGACAATGATAAAAATATATTAAATAACACATGGGCCAGTACATAGCAATCACTGAGAGAATTCCTTCCTAGTAGACTTAAAACCATTAATAACTATTTTTTAGGTCCATCCACCAAACGACTCTGAATCCACCCAAATGTACATCTCTACATATTGTTTTAAAAAAATCATGAACAATGTTTCCAAATGCTAGGATAAAATATCGGTCTACTCTATAACATTGCCCTATCAATTTAATTACCTTGTCAAAAATCAAATCATGTTGGTTTGGCTTAATTTATACTTGATGAAGCCAAGATCTTCTGGTCACTGTTTCCTTTTTGAGACATTCATTATCACTTTAATAATATGTTCCAGAATTTGGCAAGAACTCAAAATCAACCAAGTTCCCTGGCCTGTAATTTTCAACTCCCCCCCCATCTTTTACTTGAAATCAGCATATTTTCCCTTCACTAACTCTTCTAGTTCTTTAAACATCCTAGGATGTTGCAGATATTATTCATCTGAACCTGGAGCAGGAAACATGGGTTTGAATCTTAGCTCTACCATTTACTATTCTTCCATGTTAGAACACCTCTGTACCACAATTTCCTTATCTATCAAATGAAGGTATTGAATAGATAATCTCTAAAGTCCTTTCTGTTCAAAAAAATCTAAAATGTAATGGTAGGGTCATTTGAAGCAATTACATTTGATAACTCAGCTATGACAAATATAGAGCTTTAACATATTAAAGCAGGAAAATACCTAGAGACCCCCCCCTACTTGAATTTTCCATATCCCTTAGTTTACAGAAGAGGAATCACAAACTCAGCAAGGTTCAATGGTTTCTTCAAGGTCACAAGACTAAGTGGAAGGTCAACAATTGAACAGAAAGAGCACTGTATTAGAGTCAAGGGTTATCAGTTCAAACCTGGCTCCATTTTTTACTGAAGGTAACAGATTCTTCACCTGTGAAAGAATGTGATTGGGCTAGCTGACCTCTAAGATCCCTTCCAGCATTAAATCTAAGATTCTATAATCTTATCATATAGCAGAGCTAGGAATTGACCCAGACTGGTAATCTCTTCTCTCCTTATTTCATCTTATTTCATCTCCAATTCATCAACTTTTTCAGTGATTCTCTCTTTTTTTTATCTACTCTCTTGCCCATTTGACTTGCCAGAGGAAAATGAGTATTGCTTAGGACATGGTAGCATGGATTATCAAAGCTCCTAAAAACATGCTTCAATGAATGGCAATAATCACACTTGTTAAAAGGGAGTCTGCAGAATCACACATGCCAAACCATTTTTACATCTGCTCTCAAGTTCTCCATATCTTGGGCGGGGGGGAGAACCGCCTAACCCAGAAGTTCTTCCATCTTTGACACTTTGCTAGCCACTCAACTGTCAATTTGGGAGTATACATCAATATTGAGGCTCCTTCATGGAAAAAGAATTGGAAATTCAGTCAAATGACCTAAGGTCAAGTCTTAGCCTTGTGAATCTCTGATCCTTAGTTTCCTGATCTAGAATCATGATTCATTTACCACTTTTATTATATCAATGGACATGAGTGTCTGTGTGAAGATATATAGATATTAGAATTGGAAGGAACCTTAGAGATCATAATTTTCTAGTTAGGGGCAAAGATCTAGAAAGTCAAAGTGACTTGTTCAAGGCCATACAATTCAGGAAGAGTCAGCTCTATAATTTCCCAGGTCTCCTGATTGAGTCCTGCATTATCTCCCTCCATGTGGCTCCTTTAAAATGAAAACCAGGGGTGGCTAGGTGGTGCAGTGGATAGAGCACTGGTCCTGGAGTCAGGAGTACCTGAGTTCAAATCCAGCCTCAGACACCTAATAATTACCTAGCTGTGCAGCCTTGGGCAAGCCACTTAACCCCATTTGCCTTGCAAAAACCTAAAAAAATTAAAAAATTAAAAATTTAAAAAAATGAAAATCAATCAGTCAATCAAGCAAGGAGCATTTATTAAGTATCTGATATGTCCCAGATATTGCTGAATCCATTTCCTACAGGACTACAATGCACAAAGCCATTTGTAAGCTATAAAACACTACACAAATATGTATTATTATCAATATAGGAAAGAGTTCATCTCTTCCTTAATGTTTTATTTATACACATTAATATTTAAAAAATACTTTAATTTCCTCACATTTACAGCTGCCTAATTCTGGATTCTCTGGGACTCTGGGGGAAAGTACACGAGCAAAGTTTCCATGCCTCTGCAAACTCAACTTTCTATTCTCTTTCTTGCAGCTAGAAAACTCATCTTCATCTTTTTACTACAAAAATGAGTGTTGCTGGCAGTCTCTGACCTCAGCTTCTCATGCCCGAGCTCACAGAAGCCAGTATGCATAACAAAGCTTGATGGGCAGGAATGAAATTTTATCAAGTGACCTCTGAATCCCAACTCTTTGAGCACATCTCTAATAGGAATAATATACTCAAGGACTGGGGTTTGATCAGATTTTTATTTGTAGTGTATTTGTTGTTCAGCTGAGGTGTTATGTTGGTTTTTCTTTTGTTTCTACCAAAAAAGAAAAGAGGAACAACTAAAATTTTGAAGAGACCTCTGACCCAGAAGAAAGGAGATTAGTATACAATTCACTCCTCAAATTCCTAAAGGAGAAGAAGAAATAAACAAATTGTTAATTGAGAGCACTACTTCAGGAAGGTGCTACAGCTCTGAAAGGTAAAGTATCATAATGAAGAGGAAAGAAAATACTAAGATGTCAGAATTTCTGAACTCCAATCTCGACTCTTTTACTAGTGCCCCTGGTAAAGTTACTTTAATTCTTTGGGACTCAGTTTCCTCACCTGATAAATAAGGGCTTGTCATCTTATAAATCATTAAGGAGATATTGGAAATCTTTTAGGTTCATCTCTCGGTTTTAATAGGAAGGGGGCAATTACTGTGTTCTCCTATATAGTTCCCTCAGTAACAGCTATTGGTACAGGTCTATTTATTTTCTAATCACCTATTGGAGTTGAGGAGAAAGTCCCTAGCTTCTAGCCATGGTGCTAATCCTGGTCTTAGGACAGACTACTGTAGAATAAACTCATCATTATTTCTGACTATAAGAGGGACATAATACATTTGCAACCACTTTTTAGGGGTTTTTTTTTTTTGCAAGGCAAATGGGGTTAAGTGGCTTGCCCAAGGCCGCACAGCTAGGTAATTATTAAGTGTCTGAGACTGGATTTGAACCCAGGTACTCCTGACTCCAAGGCTGGTGCTTTATCCACTACGCCACCTAGCCTCCCCTGCAACCACTTTTAACACAATAATAATGAAAATACAGAGCAAATTCTATGGTAAAGAAGAATTTATCAGGAAAGACTTCATGAAAGAGATGCTATCTGAGCTGGGGTATACAGGATGTTAAGATTTCAATAGGTTAGAGATAGAGTGGGGTAGGACAGGGAAAGAACAGAGTTAACAAAGGTACAGCTGTAGATAATGAATATGCCCAGTGAGTAGAGAGTAGTTGAATCTGGAGGAAGCACAGATTTTGTAGGCCTTGAATGACAAATCTGAATCTTACTTGATAAGTGATCAGAACACTTAAAGGCTTTGAGTGAAGGAGGGTGCTAAGGATGCTAAGGAAGATTAGTCTGTCCATGTTTAAAGAGAGAGAATTAGATAGAGAGAGTATACAGAACAGATAACTGTTAGGATGTTATTTCAAAAGTCTATCTCCATGGAAAGGAGGACCTATATAATGGTTACAGTAAAAGAGATAAAGAAAGAGGTACAGATGAAGACATCCTATGGAGATAGAATCAATACGACTGATGACTCACTGAATGTCAGAGGTGAAGGAAAGAGAATGAGACAAAGCATAAGTTGGAAGAGTAAGAAAGGGAATACAAAAAAAAATGACTTGATCAAGTGTGTCAGGAGAAAAGTCAAGGAAGGTGACTGCTGAGAAAAATCCCTTGAACCTGATGACCTTTGAGAAGCATGTTCAATAGAATTGTGATAATGGGAGAGGAATAACAAGAGTTTGAAGAGTCAATAATGGGGACTTGAAATCATTTGACCTAGAATGGCATAGTCAAGAATGGTTGTGAAAATGGAGGAAAGAAATGGTACAGTGACTGGATGAAGGAGAGAGGAGTTTTTTGTAAAGGCATGCTTATTTGTAAGGGCATCTGTGTGTGTGTGTGTGTGTGTGTGTGTGTGTGTGTGTGTGTGTGTGTATGTGTGTGGGTGTGTGTGTGTATGTGTGTGTGTAAAACACCTGTAAATCCCTTAGCCACTTCTCCCCATACTGAAATAGCATGGAGAGTAGTGCAAAAGATCTTGGACTTGCAATCAGGAGACCTGGGTTGAAATTCCAACTTTGAGACTTAGCAGGTAAATATGTAACCATAGGCAAGTCACTTCATTTTTATGAATCTTTTCTTTTCCTATAATATGGGTTTATTATAAGAAAAATATATGAAAATTATAAGACAGCACATAAAAATAACAAAGTACATAAAATATAACTTAAAGCACAAAATATACCACATAAAAACATAAAAGCAAATAAAAATCTTAAAAGCACATTGTAAAAAAAGAATTAACATTCTTCTTATCCTTAAAATTGTTGAAGGCACAAAATGAGACAAATATTGAGGCAGCTAACAAACCTTGATGCTATTCCACTAAATGTCTGGTAATATCTTAAGAACAGGATGTTCTAACCAACCTAGAAAATCCAGGAGAGTCTAACAATGATCAGGTTGCCCACCAGATGACTAATCTTTTTCTTGGACATAACAATTAACAATGACTATGTTATAAAAGAGTTATGGTGTACACTGGGGAAAGGAGTACCCACACCAGTTAAATTTCAGATCTTTGGAACCATGTGAAAATGGTACTTGACTGGTGATCATTGGGTAATTTGGAAGGATGATATATATCACCTTAATATTTTAAGGTTTAAAATTATAAGAGAACAAGTTCAACCCTAAGTCCTCCATTTTATGGATGAGGAAACTAAGGTACACATAGTTTGAATAATTTGCCAGAAGTCATTCACACAAGTATCACTTAAATGATAGAACTGGGATTTAAACAGAGGTTCTCTAAACACAAATAAGCTTGAGCTTATTCCTATAAGCTTCTCTTTTTCTCTTCAATATTCTTTGCCATAGCATTTGCTTTGTATTTTCATTTTTATTGTGTTAAAAGTGGTTGCATATGTATTATATCACTCTTCTAGTCAGAAAGAATGGTGAGTAGATTCTAGAGCAGGCTGTCCTAAGATCAGGAGTCCTAATAAGCACATTGCTTATGAAAGAAAATATGACATTCCTGTTGTTCTGTTAATTACAACTCTTTCTGACCCCATTTGGAGCATTCCTGGCAAAGATACTAGATTTATTTTCCATTTCCTTCACCAGTTCATTTTACAGATAAGGAAACTGAGACCTACAAAGTTAACTGACCTTCCCAGGGTCACACATGAAGTATCTGAGGTTACATTTGAACTCAAGAACATGAAGCTCTATCTACTGTGCCACCAAGCCAACCAAGGTATTCTTATAGTTATAATGTTGCTTTGAGAGGAAATTTTCCTTGGTTGTTTCTCCTTTACTGATTAAAATGGAAAACTTCCCAGAAGTAGGGACCACATAATCTTTATGCCAAATGTTGATGAAGATTAGGGTCTGTTGAGAAGTTCTCTCTTACTTGGGAATGAATTCTTGGAGGAGGTCAATGGTGAAGTAGGGAAGGTTAAATTTTATATGAGGAAAGGAAACTAATGTCTACTGAGGCTCAGAGTGGGTCTGGGATACAGATGTTACTAAAGAGGTTTTATATCTAAGGAAATTGCATTATGATCTACAGAAAAAAACCTGGAAAATCCATTTGAAATGTAGACCTATAGGCCTATTGCGCATGGGGATATGATCATACTCTGTTCCTCATAATTTAGATACAATTAAGCCAGCAGGAAAACCCACAGACAGAACCTAAAGTGTTTGGGGTTTTATGGTGGGTATAATGGTTGTGGGGGTCAGTTTGCTTAATGGATAAATTTACTTTCAATTACCCATGTGCAGATTATTCACAGTAAACATTAATTCCCAAGTACCTCTTCTGTTAGTGTGTTCAGAAAATGCAAAATAATTTGGATAACAGCTTAAACAAAACAGGGTTAGGTGACTAGTCTAATTCTCACCCTTTATCTCCACTGTAGAAATAGGTCCTAGTGTCAATATAAATGTTTCTGCATCTGCTGATGCCTTATACTATCTCAACCACAACTACCTTCCGTTAGTGTAGATAACTAAAGATCTACTGTAAATGCATTGGCTGATGAAGAGTGATAATGGGTCACATTATTTAGAGACTTTGAAATCATTTAACCTGATCATATCATTTTATGGAAGAGGAAACTGGTGACCAAAGATGGAAAATAACTTGCCCAAGGTCACACAATCAGCAACAGTAAAACCAAGAATTAAACACAGGTTCCCAGACTTCAAATTTGTGCTCTTTCCAATACCATATAGCACAGCTGCCTCTCAGATTGGAAGATGATACCTTAATCCTAATGTTTCTGAGATGTACTTGAAAAGATCATCCTTTTCTTTCAATAATATACATATATATATATATATATATATATATATATATATATATATATATATGGTATGTGGTAGAAAATGGGAGAGTCAGCAACTTCTGTGGAACCCTCAGGCAATGGTAAACATTGCCAACCTGAAGAGAGGTTCAGAAATGCATACTTTACTACCCTCTCACTAGCCCCAGAGCAAAGGATCAATAGAGGACTTAACTTGCTTCTCCTTGTCTTGTAGACAAATGATGGGAAATAGTTTTCCTTCCTCAACTCACCTCTGCCTGAACCAACATTCTGAATTTTTTTCAGATACTCTTCTCTTTTCAGTTTCTCAAGAAATGTCTGATTTTATTTTTGTTTTCATAAAAGTGACAACTATAAAAAGAATGTTGCTTATTTTCTGGGTCAAATCAGTAATATAAAAGAAATGCTTGAAAAAACCAGGGTGTTAATCACTTTGAATTTATTTTCTAAAGAATTTTCAGTTTATGAGTGACTTGGGAAGAATCTTCAATTTCCAAGATTCTCTGAAACACTGGATTTTTGAGAACAAGAAACCATGTATTACCTGCTTCCCATTTTATTTTGCCTTTTCTACACACCCCTCCCCCTCTCTTCTATCTTTTCCCTCATAAAACTCCAAGAAAATCTCACTAATTTAAGATCAAGTTTATAACACAGGGGTAAACTGTTCATTATTTTTAGGAATTCAAACCTTCCCCTACACATTTAGCTCATGCTAATTACTGCACAAAAGGTCAGCATTATTTCCCTATTCCCAATGATTCTAACTGAGAATTGTAGGGGGTGGGACAGGGTGGGGATTGTGGTCATAGTGTTCTGCTTACCATACAAAAAGGACAAGAATCCCTCAAGTTTAGGAAAAGTCTTACTTTATGTTGCCCCAGTACAATATCAAATAACTAACCTTGTACAAAGAACTTATAATCCAAGACATAAATGAATTAATGTATGGATGAATAAATGAACCAATAATGATTGAAAAAATCACTTATGTGTCAGGCATTGTGCTGTATAATACATACAAATATAAAAAAAAAATTGGGACAAAGAGCTTTCATTCTAGTAGGTATAAACAACTAGTATAGAACCATGATTGCCAGTTTTACTTGGGAGATCACAGAGGTGGGTTGAGTTGATGTATATAATAGACTTTTTCTAGAAGCAATGGCACTATTGGTTTTATCATGGTGAAAATGACAAAAGTGAGTGAGGCTGGGGACAAGAGGGTATAAACAAAATGACAGGCAGATGTCGAGATAGCCTAGATAGCTGGGCAGCTGGATGGTAAGATTAGATATGAAAGTGAGTTTCAGTCTGGTGTCTGGGATCATCCGGTACATTCAGTGGACTAAGTTTGCTAGTTTGTACTTACTCAATCACAGTAAACTGAGTTTTCCCATACCTTGGGAGTGCCCCGCCCCAAGGGATGGCCAGATAATGACATTCCATAAAAAATAGATTATGAAAAGGAAAGCATATATGAGCACTTGGTGGAGGGAACACATCCTTCTACAATACCCAATAATGATGATGTGACATTTTAAAAAGTTTGCAAAGTGTTTTATATAGATTAATTTATTTGATCTTTATTTGATTAAGAAGGGACTATTATTATCCCCATCTTATAGAAAAGGAAAGTTAGTCTAAGAAAGCTTAAGTGACTTGTCCAAGGTCACTTAAGTGGGAAAAAGGCTGGATATGTTAGGATCTGAGATCTTATCCTGGTTCTGCTTATTATCACTTGTATGATGTTGAGTAAGTCACTGTTAAGCACTGTGCCTCAGTTTCTTCTTTTATGAAATGATGGGAACTAGATATCCTCTAAGTTCCTTTGTAGCTCTAAATCTACCATGCTATTTTGTCTTATTATAGAGAAAAAAGGCATTGGTCTACTGAATCAGTCCTAGGAAATGGGAACAAGACAATGATGTTCTTAGGCCCCAAGCTTGGGCAACATTGGGAGGTAGAGCTATCTATGGTCAACCTTATTCATTGAGGTTCATTCAAAGGAAATCAATCAATCAACAAGCATTTATTAAAAACCTACTATGTAGCAGGAACTGGATTGGCAGGGAAAATAAAAATGTCGCATGAGACAGTGTAAAGAGCACTGGGTTGAGGTCAAGAGACTTGTCAAATGGTTGTGTGAAGTAATTTTTTAGGGAAGTCATTTTCCATCCCTGGATCTTAGTCTCCTTATGTATAATATAATTGAAATAGACTTAGGTCTTTTTTGAACTCCAATATTTTATATATCAGACCTGTGGGAAACTTCCATAGTTCTGTTCTAAGAACAAGAGATTATATGTAGCCACAAGAGATGGAAGTGTCAGGTATACGACACAGCTTATATTTGCACTAAGGTCTCACAGGAAGGAAGGAAGGAAGGAAGGAAGGAAGGAAGGAAGGAAGGAAGGAAGGAAGGAAGGAAGGAAGGAAGGACTGGTGGGAGAGAGTAGGGGAGGGAAGAAGGAAGGAAGCAAGGAATGGAACAAAGGAAAGAAAAGATAGAAGAAAAGAAGAAGAAAGAAGATGTGAGGGAGAGAGGGAAGAAAGGGAGGAAGAGGAGGGATAGAAGAAAGAGGGAATATTATTATTTCATTAGATCTTCAACTACCTTGGAAGGTAGGCATTATTATCCACATATTAAAGTTGAAGAAGCAGAGGCAGAGAGAGATTAAATGACATGCCCAGAGTCATATTGTTATTAAATATATGAGGCCAGATTTGAATTCAGGTCTTCCTGATTCCAGACCCAGAACCTTATGAACCACACTACCAAGTTCCCTCTTATTTGATCAATCAAACACTCTTGCTTTACACTTGAAAGAATTGAAGGGACCTGCCAAAGACACATGGGTAGCTGGGACTAGAACTCACAGCCTCTAAAACACCCTGCCCAATGCTCTTTGCATTAAACTGAACTGACTTTAACGGAAGAAAAAAAGATATTACAAGTGTATAAGATGTGTCATTATAATGAAGAAATTAAAAATAAAAAATGCAAAGTTTCCCTGAAAAACTACAGAAGCACACAAATCACCATGAAACAAACCATCTCCTTGTCCTCAGAAGACAGGAAAAAGGGAGGGAAATCACAACTTGCACTAAGAAGTGATGAAAGTCCTCTACCTACCTATGTTTAGCCAACCAATAAAAGCCAAAGAGGTAACACATAGCCTCTTTAGAGACAAAGGGTGCAGTTCTGGGAAAGGAAATAGCATAGCATTGTTTCTGGCAAGAAGACCTGCCTCTGACACAAACCACCTATGGGAAGTCAGAGGCTCAGGTGACCTCTGAGGAGTGTCTTATCTGGACCTACAGAGGGAATTTCCAGACTGGGAGCTCCTAAACAATGAAATCTTTGGTCTCAACTTCTTCTCAACTGCCCTGTATCTCAAAATACATAAATTTAAATGATGATTTAAGAGGGACTTATAAAGGGATTTTAGAAATAAACACTAATCTCCAAGAGACCCCCAAAGGGGGTAGCTAGTAAGTACCTGAAGCTAGAGTACTGGTCTTAAAATCAGATGAGTCTTCCTGATTTTAAGACCAACACTCTGTCCTTTGTGCTAGCTAACTCTCCTAGAAATGATATCATAACCATTTGTGGATATTGTCTCTTTTCTTCTTAAAGTCACATGTTGGGGGCAGCTAGGTGGCACAGTGGATAGAGCACTGGCCCTGGAGTCAGGAGTACTTGAGTTCAAATCCAGCCTCAGACACTTAATAATTACCTAGCTGTGTGGCCTTGGACAAGCCACTTAACCCCATTTGCCTTGCAAAAAACCTAAAAAAAAGTCACATGTTAGGATAACAGCATGAAGTAGTTAAAAGAATATTGGACATAGAGTTAGAGGGTCTGAGTTCAAGTTCCTGCTGACTGTGTGAGCCTGGGTAAGTCTTTTTACTTATATTCCTCAGTTCTCTCATCTGTAAAATAGAGGGCTTGTCACTCTACTGAGTGCTGGGGATATAAATGCAAGCAAAGCACAAGGGGAGCCTGCCCTCAAGGAGCTTCCATTCTAATGGGGGAAAGGGGCTGATGAGAGGACCCAGAGTGGGGACATTGAATTTGCTGTATATTGAAGTTTAGAACATCAGAAGCACAGTAGGAAAGAGAGTGAATATTGTCAGACCTGACTTCCTCCCTACAATGGAGGCCCCAGGAGGAATTTATCAATGGTACAAAGAGGTTGGAATGGATGAGGAAATATTCAGGGTGAGGAGACTATAGGCAGCTCTAACATATTTGGTGAGAAGGAACCAGGAGGGTCTTAGAGTGATATTGCAGCAGAAGCAGGATAAGAAATCATTTCCAGCTATATACTACTAAGAAATCTATGAAATCTTCTCCTAGTCATAAACTGGAGAGAGCCACTATGTTATAGTGGAATGACTGCAATCCCTTGATTTTATAGATTAAACAAACTGAGACCCAGGGTAATTAATGAGATTTATCCAAAGTCACACCAACTGTAGACATCACAGACCCTCTTCCAGAGACAGCCTTTTCCACTAAGAACTGGTATTTTTATATAGTACATGGGACCCATCTTTTTCTTTGACTTTCTATACTCATATAGGTTCATGGGTTTTTTCCAAGTCCCTTGATCCCTTTCTTAATCTTTGCAACTCACAATATAGGCTGATTCTCCTTTCTGATCTACATAAGCATATTCTATGCAAAGCCACAATGTATTCAACTCTGTGGGGGAAAGTATAGGATTTCACCCCTCCCTCATCTCCCAGGAGTGAGGTTGGTTCTTAGTATGGCTTCCCTAGTAAACACTGTTGAACAAGCCTGATCAGCAGGAGCTTGTTTTAGGGTTCATTCATCTTCCTCAGGCATGACCCTTTTATCATGATTATACCAGCAACAACGAAGGCAACAATATGAAGAGATCCATAACTGTTTATTTTTTTCCAGGATAAATGTCAGGACATAAGCATGGGATTTTCAAAATAACAGCCAAAATCAATTTTGTGAGGGAAAGAACAAAGGGGGATAAGGGAGCGCCAATTCCCAGCCATACCAGCCATACTAAGTAGGCTACAACTGCTCAAACAAAACTTCATCTTCACCAGAAACTGCACAACTATCCCTGCCTGTGAGAAGGGAAGTGAAGAGCTAGACCTCCCTCCTTTCTCAGGAGCTGGGGCTCTCTGAGGGGGGGCTCTACTGTCTGACAGATGGGGTTGCTTTGCAGACAGGTGTTGGTGATAGATTTGGATTGAATCCTGGGGAGAATTTACCTTATCACACCCAGAGCTGTCAAAACTAAGAAGCACAAGGGTCTCTTGGATGAGGAAAATCAACTGGTATCAGACCTGTCCTCACTTATCTAACTTGACTGATGTATCCAGAAGCCCTTTCTTTCTGGGGAAAAGGATATGGAATGTCTGTATCTTAAATATCTTTTATTCAAATGGTCATTTGATTCTCACTTGCTTTGTATTTGACTGAAAATTCTTTAGAGCTCAATCTACTGATGGTGTAAAGGATTCTGGTTCATATGATGACCAACAAATTGGATATCAAAGCATGATGCTGATGAGGGATCCAAGGTCACCAGTTCTATTCTAGGAAAACATACATACACATATCTGATACAGACCATTTCTCTCATCTGTGCTAGCCATGTGAAAATACATAGAGAGAACCAGCTGAAGGAATGTGGATGGTTCAACACAACCATTGTCAGTACTAGAGAACAACCCAGAGCTCAAATCCCACCATGGAGAATAATAGCATCATATATGAAAGACACTTCATTCAAAAGAAATTACTGTTACTGGTTTTTTTTTTTCAGTTGCAGGAATAAACATTAGTTAAGAATCTTTAACTATATGGGACAATAAGTTGAACTAAGAATTTTTAGGACACCCTATATGTAGGATGGAGATAAAACATTTCACTTTTAGAGACCACAAAGTGATAGCTGTGTCCTGCATCATGGACCTACATCATAGCTCACTCTTATCTGTGGTTATGGTCACTGGGAGATAAATGAAATAAGGGTAGATTAAATCCACAAAGAATATTGAGATTTTATTTTAGCACAGAAACATAAATCTTGATACAGAATGACAGCACTTAAAAGTCATCTAATCCAAACCCCTTGTTTGTACATGTTTTGTACAAGCCCGGAGCTTATATGATCAAGGATACCCACCTAGTTAGCAGCAGAATCAAGATTAGAGAGACAAAGGTTTCAAGCGTCTCCTGCCCCAATTTGACCTTCCCAACATGATAGGATATATCAAAGAAATAGAAATCTTTCTTAAAAGTAATCTTGATGCTCATAGAGTTATAAAGCTGTACATACCCTTTGATCCAGTAATAACACTATTAGATCTATATCCCAAAGATATCACCAAAAAAGGAGGAAAGACCCATGTGTATAAAAATATTTATGGCAGCTCTTTTGTAGTGACAAAGAATTGGAAACTGAGATGTCCATCAACTGAAGAATGGCTGAACAAGTTGTGGTATATGAATGTGATGGAATAATAAGAAAGGATGAACAGGTGAATTTCAGAAAACCTGTAAAGACTTACATGATGCTGAGCACAGTGGGTAGAACCAGAAGAACATTTTGCACAGCAACAACACTGTGTGATGATCAGCCATGATAGACTTAGCTCTTCTCAGCATTACACCACCAAAAGATGATGCCAATTAGGGAATAAGGAAGAAAAGTTTGGAATTCAAAATCTTACCAAAAAAAATTATGCTGAAAATGACCTTAACATATAGTTATTTTTAAAAAAAGAAATAAAAGAAGAACATAATCTTGGAATAAACTGAGAAACATGATACAGTGGAAAGCTTACTTGTTTGGGAGTCAATGGTACTGGGTGTAAATTCTGCCTCTGATGCTTACTATCTGTGGTTTGAGTGGTTTGAGCAATCCCCTCAGCTTCTTGGGGGTCACAGTTGCCTACTTTGTACTAGGATGTGGGACTAAAATGATATCTGAGGTACCCCTCCCAGCTCTAAATCTATAATCCTACTATGTGAGCAAAATGGAATAATGAGAACAAATTTAGAGTTTGAGTGAGTGTGTATATAAAATGGAGGAAGAAATGATATAAAGCATTCTAAATTCAAACAGAAATTGTTTTTGAATTCTCTCCCCATTTCTTACTGTTATTTTGCATGAGATCTATAAGAATTAGCCACACACCCAAGAAAGATAATTCTGATCAGCCTTTGTAGTCACATTAAGACTTTGGAAGACCCTCAGCAAATTGAATTACTCCACATTGTCAGGCCCTGAGCAACTGTACCCAAAGGTTAATGTGCAACTCAATGACAAGGAATGGATTCATCTGAAGGAACAACCTACCCAAGATAGCTACCACCTCATCATCCTGAATCACTTCCAAGGAACCTGAAACCACAAAGCATAGGCTGTCCACACTCTCGCCAGCATGGTAGATAAGGTCACCAGGTGCACAATGAACTGTCTGGAATTCCATGGCTAGAGCCCGTAGGCAGCCATCACTGGCAAGCCGGAATGCTGGGTGCTCCTTGAACACCTTTCGATTTAGGTGTACGCAGATATCAGCCCGCATGTCCTTGGGGCATATCTGGAGAACCTAGGAAAACACAGAAGATAGAGATTGTCAAAGTCATCCCTCTTGCTACCACTAGACTATGGCTTCCTTTTTTACAGAGGTAACATTGTAAGGAGGAAAGAAAAATGAGTTAGGAATTGACAGACTAATATTCAAGTCCCAACATTCACATTTACTATGTGTGTAACCTAGATTCATCTTCCTGCATTCAAATCCAGTCCCAGTGTGACCTTGGACAAGTCACTTAACCCTGTTTGCCTCATTTCCTCCTCTGTAAAATGGAAAACCACTCCAGAATCTTTGTCAAGAAAACACCCAAATAGGGTCACGAAAAGTTGGACCTGACTGAAAAATAACTGAGTAAGTCAGGCATTGTAATTAACTTCAGAGGCAATATATATATACATACATATACATATACATACACACACATACACACACGTATATATATATAAAATGACATCAAGTGGCTGACAGTTTTTAATGGGGGGAATCAGAAAAGGCTATTTGAAGGAAGAGACACTTCAAGTAAGCCTAGAAAGAACTAGAGCTTCCAAAGTTAGGAGATGAGTAAGAAAAGCATTCTAGGCAAGAAAGATAGATAGTCTATGCAAAGATAGAGAGGGTGATGGAATGTCATGCAAAGAAGCCAGCAAATAGACCTGGAATAGGGAGGGCAGGAAAGAGTCTTTCGATATAAAACAGAGAAGTTTGCATTTAATTTAAGGGGCACAAAAGAACCACTGAAGTTTCCAAAGCAATGAGTCACATGGTCAGCCCTAAGCTTTAAGAATGTCAATTTGGCAACAGTCTGAAGGATGGGTTGAAGGAGGGAGAGAACTGGATGCCTTCTCTCCTCTCTCCTCTCTCTCTCTCTCTTTCTCCCTCTCTCTCTCTCTTCCTTCCCCTCTACACTATTCCCCTACACACAAATATGAGACCACTGAAATAATCCAAGTAAGAAGCAATGAAATGAGTTAGGGTAGTTTTGGTTTATAAAGAGAAAAGAATAGATATAAGTAAAGATGTGCTTGGACCCCAAGTGTACCATTATGAGTCAATTGCTAAGTTTGCAGTATGAGAGTATGTACCTCCATAGACAAATACTATAAATTAGGTCTTGATTTATTACTTTGCTGATTGTCTATACTTAAGAAAGTGATAGAGAAAATGTGGATCATGTAGATTAAACTTAAAAGTTTGTTACACATACATTTTTCTTTTTTTTCTTCTTTGAAGAATCAGTTGTTAAACATTAACCAATATACTCCTGGATCTATGAAAACCTAGATAAGTAGAATCAACATTTAGATTACATATAGAGGATGGAGAGTGAGGAAGATGAAAAACCATGGAAAAAAACTAAGAATTCCACAAATTTGAATAAATATATTGCATCTAAAAAAATACAGCATGTCATGTCAGAACTGTGCCCACTGATTTGGAACCAAGATTTTATCTTCTAGGTGAATTCACCTTTAAATATTTGGTTTTCCCAGGATCAAGCAACACTGTTCTACCCAGCAGCAGCTGCCAGCAGAGTGAGGCCTTGGTGATGAAATGTTGTTTTATTCATGGGCAGCACTCCCAAAGCCCTGTGTATATATGGGTGTGGGTGAGGGAGAGGCAACAGAGCTTGGGCGGCAGAATTTATGGACTGTCATGGCTATTAGTCAATCTCACCTTTGTTAGCTCTTGTTCCAACAAGCACTCACTCCTCTCTCTCTCTCTCTCTCTCTCTCTCTCTCTCTCTCTCTCTCTCTCTCTCTCTCTCTCTCTCTGCTTTTCTCTCTGTCTCTGTCTGTCTCTCTCTGTCTCTGTCTCTCTCCCTCCCTCTCCCTCTCTCTCCCTCCCTCCTTCCCTCTCCCTCTCCCTCTCTCTCATACACACACAGACACAGACACACACACAGACATACAGACACACAGAGACACACACACACACACACACACACACACACACACACTATCTCACTTTCTCTCCTTTTTCCATCTCTCACTTTTTCTCTTGGTCTCATTTACTCTCTGTTACACTTTCTCTTTCTGTCTCACCTTTCTCTTTTACTTTCTCTTTTCCTCTCCTGGTCTCCTGAGCTTCACTTTCTCTTTCTCACTCTTACTTTCTCTTTCTTACTTTCTCTTTCTTATTTACTTTCTTTTTTCTCACTTTTTCTCTTGCCCTCTCTTTTTATTTTTATGTCTTACACACACACACACACACACACACACACACACACACACACACACATACACACCATCTCATCACAGACGTAAGAGGCCTGAAAAGTCATCTTGTCCAAAGATGTGAGAAGAAGACCAAAAAAAAGTGAAATGAATTTTTTGTCTAAGATCAGATAGCTTGCTGGCAGCCAACTATTGATAGCTGGTCACCTGATTCCAGTCTAGCACCATTTCTTCTAATCATCAATAGATAATCAACATATCAATATATAATATAATCATGTGAGAAAAAACTGGGAAAAGGAATTAGGATAAAGGCAAAATCTATTTTTCCTACAGAGTTGCCTTCCAGTGGACTGTTTTCCAATTAGGCCAGCCAGACAAACTGCTATGTCATCCCACTGGGTTGGATTTCAGGGGCTGAAAATGTAGGTCTTTTTTTCTTCTTTAAAGAAGAGGTCATCAAGATGGGTGACTTAATACAAATCTCATGATCACCTTGGGGAATCTTTCTTTACTGTTTGTCAAGGGTTCAGAGAGGTTAAGAGGAAAGCTCAGTGTGATGGAACAGAATGCTCTCTGCCTATATCCCACCAACCTTCATCTTACCCAAAGGGATAGAACTGGAGGAAATGGTGTCTGTATCCTCCATCACATATCAGCATTATCTAGGCCAAAGACTTAACAGAGAGAGTAAAAAACAATCTTTACTATGGACAGTAGATTGCAATATTAACCTGTCTTCTTCTAAATTGAAACACATAACTCTTTTTCCTCCTTCAGTCCCTGGATGCTTCTTCCAGCTTAGCTTTGAGGATCATTCCTCTTTTTTTAAAAAATTATATAAATATTTGGGCAGCTAGGTGGCAAAGTATATAAAGCACCAACCCTGAAGTCAGGAGGATATGAGTTCAAATCCTATGTCAGACACTTAATAATTGCCTAGCTGTGTGACCATGGACAAGTCACCTAAACCTATTGTCTTAAAAAATAAAAAATAAACTAAATTTTAAAAATAAAGTAAAAACAAATAATATTTGTTTTCCAATTATGTATACAATAATAGTTTCTACCATTCTTTTTCTTATGCAGGGTTTTGAATTTTACAATTTTTCTCCTCCCTCCCTCCCCTCCCCACAACAGAAGGCAATCTAAAAAAGTCTTTACGAGGATCATTCCTAAAGAAAGTGTGCTAGCAAAAGCAGAAAAAAACTGAGGTAGATAGTTAAGGATCTAAGTAAGCTCTCTATGAAAAAGGATTTGATAACTGTGGTTTAAGTTTTCCCATTTGTAAAATGGATCCTTCTACTTTTCTTTGTGGGGTGAGTAGGGAATGTCTTGAGGGTAAGAAAAGATGATTTACCATAAATATTGCTTTCCCAGGATGAGGTCACCTCTACAGCTCTTGACCTTACATATTAAAGAAGGAAGTAGTCACACAATCTCAACCCATTTGTATTCTGTCATAGGTTCACAGAAGATTTGCCTTTTTAATTATATTCAGCTTAGGCAAAGATTAAAACAAGTTTGAATTTCCTGAGCATATACTGACTAGAGTTGTCAGGAGAAAGCCAGGATTAAATATTTGTTTTAAAATAATTTGCAAAGTGGTTAATCTACACATGTATAATAGAGAATTGACATTTTTACATCACCTCTTTTTCACTCTCTTTTTCATTCACTTATGCAATTTGACCAAGCTTTCCTTCAAACATTTCAATGATATGAAACCACACAAACAAACTCTCAGAACAGGATGGAGATTGGATCATTATCCCCATTCCACTGATGATAAAACTAAGATCCAGAGTGACTGCTTGGCTGATCCCAAATTATATGCCTAACCTTGTATCTTACTCAATTTTATACCAATTCTATTCTTCTAGTGGAATGTAAACTTCTTGAAGGTTGGAAATATTTTGCTTTTATATTTGTATCTTAGATTCTTGTTGATAGTAGGTACTTCATCAATCAATAAGTGTATTTTATGCAACACTTAATGTGCTAGGCACTTGAGATACAAATATAAAAATAGAACATCCCTGTCCTCAAGGAGTTTATATTCTATTGAGAAAGATAATGTGTAAACATATAAGAAAAGACAAAATAAATATTAGGCAATTTAAGGGGTAGCTATTGGGGGATTAGGAAAGATCTCATATAGGTGGCAGGGCTTGAGCTGAGCTTAGAAGGAAACTAGGAATCTGAAAAATACAGATAAAGCAAGGGTATATTACAGGTAAGCAGGTCAATTTGTTTAAAGGTAAAGAAATGGGAAATAATATGGTACATGATGGAAGCAGCAAGAAGGCTAGTGTGGCTGCATCACACTATGTATAAAAGGGAAGAATATTCAAAAAGGAAGTAGAGTATAATAAATCTTGGTTGAATTGCACTTAATTGACTCCCTAAATTATGCAATAAAGAAAGCAAAGTGACAAGTAATTTCTCCTACATTCTCAATCTCTTACCTTCTCAGTGTCAATGCCTCTGGACATGGACCAAGTGGAAACAATATAGTCCATGACTCGTTCACTGAGTCCCTTTGGCACCTGGTAGAGCTTCAGGAAGTCCCGAACACTATTGAGCATTTCATGGTACCTGTTGGTGTTAGCATACATCTGCTGGAAAATGGTGGTAACATTCCCAAAGATGGTGGCATACAGGAGGGCTGTGGAAGAGAGGAAAAAGAAAATGTTTGTGAATGGGAGTCCAGAAATGGGATGATTCCCCCCCCCCCCAAAAAAAAACCCAGAAAACACAGAAATGGCTACCAGAGCAGGCCACTGTGCAAGATATCCAGAGGCTAAGGTCATGATACAGTTCTACCTCATTTAAAACTGTAAGGGACACTAGAGATAAATCTAATCCTTCATTTTCCACATAAGGAAACTGAGGCAGTAAAGAAGGAAAGAAGCAAACCTTTATTAAACATCAAGTATAATAATACATGCTTTACCAAAATGTTCTCATTTGATTCTTTTGACAGCCCTAAGAGGTAGATATTATTATTATTATTACCCATATTTTGCTTTTAAGGAAACTGAGGTAGACAAGTCAAGGGTAACTATCTGAGACTTCAAACTTAAGATCTGCTAGCTGCTGACTGAACCCCTCTGGTGAAAACATTTTCCTTTGGGACAGTTTTCCATTGGGGGACAGTTACAATTGTTAGCATTTGTTTTTGTTTTTCTTTCTTTAGAGTAAACAAAATCTGACATTCTAATGCTTCCATTCATTGGACCAGGTTCTTCCCTCTATTGTAGGGAACATCTGACCTGTGGGTCATTTGGTCTGGTGCTACCATGGCAACCCAAGGTAGGAATCGAAATTCCATAAATCTAGGAACTTTTTAGCAGTGAATTAATTAAATGTTTAACCAATTTAACAGATGAATGATGCTATAGATATCCAAATGACTCCTGGCAGAAAAATGTTCCCCATCCCTGCTCTAGAGAATGGATGTTCAGCCTTTAAGTTCTGGGCAGCTTCACCTATCAAAAACTTGTCAAGAGTCGTATATGGAATTTAATATTTATTTATGACTATATTGTGACACAAATTATCAATGAATATAATAATAAAATGTAATGCCATATGAATGGACTTTGAGAACCACGTACAGCCCATGAGCTGCAGGTTAGACACATCTGCTCTAGAATCAAGTAAAACAAGTGTAATCTCCTTCCCATAGGAGGTTCCTTCAAACAGTACAAAAATCTATTAAATAATATTCACTAAATTTTCTCTAGTCTACATTAAACATACTCAGAGCACAGAATCACAGGGGTGGGGAGTTATTAAGACCATCAGAAGTCATTTGATATGACCCATACATAAACATGCCTGATAAGGAAATGATTAGCCTCTGCTTGAAGACTTCTAGGAAGTGGCTCCCACTACTTCTCAAGAAAGCCGTGTCACTTTTGGTTTAGTCCTAATAGGTAGGTGGAACAATAGCAGATAGAATGTGGTCCTGGAATAAGGAAGTGTTCATCTTCTTGAGTTCAAATTTGACCTCAAACATTTACTGACTGTGAGACACTGGGCAAGTCACTTAACCCTACTTCTTTCAGTTTTTTCAATTGTAAAATGAGCTAGAGAATTAAATGGCAAACCACTCCAGTATTTTAACCAAGAAAACTCCAAATATGGTTGTGAAGGGTTGAAATTGAGTAAAAAAATGACTAACAAAAAAAACAACAAAGTAAGTTTTTCCTGACAAAACATAAACCTCTGTGAAACCTCTACTCAGGACTCCTATTTCTGCCCTATTGGACAAAGAAGATTAATTTCTCTTCCACATGAAAATCCTTCAAATACTGGAATATAGCTAGTATGTCCCAAGTCATCTCTTCTCCTCTCTAAAATAAATATGCCCATTTCTTTCTATTGCTTTTCATATGACATAGATTTAAAACTCTTCACTATTATGGTTGATTCCCAGTTTATCAATGTTAGCCAGGTGGCATAGGGAATAAACAGAGTGTGGGCTTTTGGGACCAATAAGATCTTAATTCAAGCTCATTTTCATATATGGGTGAGCTATATGATCCTGGACAAGTCACTTGATCACCTCAATGCCACAAGGAAAAAAAATTTACAGCAAATATGACTGAGAGGGGTTTGCTATCCAAGACACTTGGGAATAAACACAAATATTTAAGATCAAAGGACATTTCTCAATGACCAAATGGTAGCCAAATGGATATAAATTAATACTTATCAGATTATTTTAAACCACTAACAACTTTATTAAAAGTCAATAATAAGAGCTAAATATAACAAAACAACTTGGAAGTTTTACCTCACTTGGAAAAGATGACAAAGTGGAAATAGTCAATGTCAGAATTATACAAAGATAGGCACTCTGTTATATAATTGGTGGAGCTTTGAATTGGTCTAACCATTTCAAAAAGTATTTTGTAATTATGTTAAAAAAGTGACTAAAATTTCCATAAATTTGATCCCCAGTTCCTATTGCCTAAGTACATTTCCAACAGAAATTAAAGATAGAAAAAAGAAAGTTTTCATATATACCAAAATATTCATAGAACTGTTTTGCAAAGGCTATGGATCTGGGTATGGTTAAAAAAAATCATGGCACACAAGTAAAAAAATAGTATGAATGTGAAACATTCAGAGAAACATGAAATATTTATATGAATTGAGATGGTAAAATAAGCCTCTCTGATTAGAGGGTAGGGTCATGAACTCTTCAACCTCCATTCACAGAGACAGAGAGACCTCATTTCCTACCTGACTGAATTCATTTTATACTTTTTTGACTTTTTTATTATGCTCTCACACTGGATACTTTCCCTGTTTCCCCTTTCACACCAGCCTCCTTTCAAACTTTCTTTTATGTGTTATCTTCCCTCATTAAATTGTAAGTTCCTTGAGGGAAGGTTCCATCTTTTGCATATTTGAATGTTAAGCTCTGAAGATATACCTGGTAGATAGTAGGTTGTTAAAAAGTAATTAATGACTATTGAGTAATATTTATTTTGGACAATGATTACAATATAAATACAAAGAACCAAAATTCAAATTAAATGCTTTGTAATTATAACAAGTTTGGCACTGAAAAATATACTTCCTTCTATACAGAGGCAAAGGTCTAAAGGTGTGGAATGCTCCATATGCTGGCATAGAGGTGTACTGGCAAATGTTCAAAGAATTGGTAAACAGTCTTCTGAAAAAAAAAAGAATTATCCAGGACATATTTCAAAGTTTAATTTGCATTATTAACATTTTCATCATCATTTTCTTGAACCTAGATTGTCAACAAAATAATAAACCAAATCCTGATTTGTAATATTTGTTGCCTTCTGAGGAAATTGGAAATTTAATCATTGGTTTTTATAAGTCAGTATGAGCTGACTCCAGTATAGTTGATTTTGCTGAACTGCTATTTTTATCTTTCTTTTTAATTTCTTGTTAAAAATTGGGACTTGTGGGTAGGGAAAGAGAACTTTTGGAAATCAAAGTAACCTAAAGGATCAATAAAAATAAGAAAAATTTAAAATAATGAAGACACATATCTGTATATCCTTTATGGAATATGTTAATGATCAAAGCCCTTTATGGATAAGACCCCAAACAAGAAAAACCCAGATTTAAAAAGCATTTCATGGTAGCAAAGAATGCTTTTAAATGAAAAAAATGAAAAATTGAAATTTACACCAAAGAACTAGAGGTCTGAAAATATAAAACTAAATAGGAATTTAGGTGGTATAGTGGGAAAAGTGTTGGACTTGAGTCAAAAAGGTATTACTTTGTATCCTACCTCAGATACTTTCTAACTGTAGAATCCTGGACAAGTCACCTAACTTCTCTTATCCCAGTTTCCTCAACTTTAAAATGTGCATTATAATAGCCACTACCTCCCAGGATTGTTGTACAGGTCAAATAATATATGTATTATGTGACATATATGTAATATATGCAAAGTAATTTATGAATCTTAAAGCACTAAATAAGTGTGATGTAGTTGTAGTAGTAGTAGTAGTAGTAGTAGTAGTAGTAGTAGTAGTAGTAGTAGTAGTAGTAGTAGTAATCATAATCTTTCAGATAATACCAAGAAAATGGTGGGACATCAGTTATACATCTCATATATATATATATATATATATATATATATATATATATATATATATGTGTGTGTGTGTGTGTGTGTGTGTGTGTGTGTATATATATATATGTGTATATTATATATATATATATATATGTTTTACCCACAAGAAGTCTTGTATCTCAAAAAAAAAAACCTCAATAAATATAAGTTTCAACCCACAAATAACTCATCTTGTTGACTGACAGCCTAGCTGATTTTTCCAGGTGAGATCTAGGGATCTGTCTTGCTATGTTCTGCTGTTAAACAAATAAAAATGAAGAACCTTTTTGAATATTAGTTTAACAAACACATTTATGTTAAGCATTTACTATTTATCAGTCACTGTTCTGAACCCTTGGAATGCAAATATAAAGAAAAAGGATAGTCCCTGCTATCTAGGAGCTTACATTGCAATAAGAAAATAAAAAAATATATATATACAAAAAGGAGTCAAAGAATGGAGGGAACTAAAAGCAAGGTGTTGAAACCTGGAGAATCAGAAACATAGCCAGGAGAGGAATGAAGGTTGTCTTGCCAGAGCCCCTCCCCAAACAGAGACTCTGGTAGGGACTTACCAATGGGAGAAAGTACTAGCATGACAGAGGGATATGTGAGGGTAAGAAGACAACAGTGGCAGATTGATGTGCCATGATAGGAAGCTCCAGGCACTATTACATGGTAACAGGTTGTACCTGCCCAAAGAATTATAGATTTTAAAATTCAGAAGGGTCATCTAGCCAAATGGCCCTCATTTTACACATGAAGAACCTGCAGCCTACAAAGATGAAAGTAATGGCTTACATTATACAGCTAGTTGGTAGCAAGACCAAATTTCAAAATTGTATTTCAGGGTTACCAATCTGGTACTCTGTCTCCTACAGCATTCTCAGACTTGCCCTAAAGTTTTATTCTCCACAGACTGATAATAAAACATTCCTACTATTATTCAATACCTTTATCCAGAAATCCTTCCAATAATCAGACTACTGCTCAGATGGACCAATAGCAGAGGGAAAGAGTATCATTAGCAGAGAATAGGGCTTTCGAACTAAAAACTTCACCATACAGAAAAATGAGATTATATATATATATATATACATATATATATATATATATATATATGTATATATATATATATATATGTTGAAGGGTTAAGGAAAGAAAAAGTATGTAAAAGGGGCAGGCAAAACTGTTTTTTAATTTCCTTGATGGAAAGGAACAATCTGTCATCCCAGAAAGAATGTCTGCCTATATCAAAACACCAATCAGGAGTCAGCTCATCACTAATGACTGAGCATCTATTCTCCTCAGAGGGAGAAAATTTAAAATGTAAAGCCTTCAAGATTTCTGAAGACACATCTGTACTCATATTATTCACATTCAATGTCCAGAAATTCAAGTTCATAACATACATGCATCTTTTGAAGGAATTAGAGATGTTTAACGTGGGGAAGAGAAGATTTAGTGGGGCAAGGTGGAAATAATAGCTGTCTTGGAACACTTGAAGAGTGGACATATGGCAGAGGGACTGAACTTCTGCTTGAACCTAGAGAGGACAATTAGGAAAATAGGTAGTAAATTTAGGCTTGATGTAAGAAAAAAACTTTCTAATAATTAGAGCAGTCAGCAATCCAAGAAGTATTTATTAAATGTCTATTCTATGCCAACACTATATTAAGAACCAGGAATATAAATGTCAAATAGTCCTTATTCTCAAGAAGTTGACATTCTAATTAGGGGAGAGATCATATATAGGATGGTTCAGTACAGGGGATATGGAAATGCTCAATAATTCTTAGGACACAACCATAAGACCAAAGACAAAGTCCTTAGGGGCAATTTCAGGTTAGTTAGCAATGTATGGACTAGTGAGTATAACAGAAAGGTTGATGATGGCAAGGTCTAGTGGACTTTAAGAAAAATGACTAGATCTGTGAACCCTCAAATGAGGAAACTTGTATCAATGGTATCTTTTCTCATTTATAGGTTTATAAAATTGCTGAGGGCACTGAAACATATGAGTCTGGACCTGGGTCATAAAGTCAATATTTATCAGAGATTAATTTTGATTCAGGTCTTCTTGCTCCATGGCCATCTCTTTTCACTAAATTGTACTTCCTCTCCCCTTTGGAAGCAACAGCATAAATGAAACTGTAAACTGTACTTCCTCTCCCCTTTGGAAGCAACAGCATAAATGAAACTGTCCTAATTATCAAACAGCTTTTAGTTTTTCAGAAGAGCTCTCTCTCTCTCTCTCTCTCTCTCTCTCTCTCTCTCTCTCTCTCTCTCTCTCTCTGTCTGTCTGTCTCACACACAGAATATGTAAAGAATAAATAAAAGCAAATCTTCAGAACATCTGGAAAGGTCCCATGTAGAAGAAAAAAGCTTGAGCAGAGATCTTAAGGGGTCAAAGTTAGAAAAGAGGGCATTCCAGGAAATAAAGCTCAAGGTTTTTGACTGAAGGTTAAAAAACAACATACCAGGGATACTCTCGAAAGTATTCTTGTTCAGTATTCCTGGTTTGAACTAGTGTACTTTTTGGGTTAAAAGAGATATTTGTAAAACTACTTATCACAGGCCTGACAAATAGTGGGAACTATACAAATGATTATTCCCTTCCCTTCCCTTCAACCAAACAGCTGATATAGGACCATGTCCACTAAAAGATAGGAAACCCATAATTAATTGGGAAAGGAAGTTCATTAATACCTAAATCAATGACTGCTGAAAAACAGCCAAGAAATATTTCTTTCTCTATATTTCTTTCCAGAAAAGGGAAGTAGTTTTTGGAGGCCTTATTGGGGAAGAAGGTTTAGAAACTTTTGCTTGTCCTCAGAAGACAGGAGAAGAAATGCATGGAAACAGTAGGGAGACAGATTTAGGCTAAATATAATAATTAGAGCAGTTCCAAAGTGGTATTACTTGTTTGGGGAGGTGTTAGTTTTTCTCTCTTTACAAGTCATCAAAGACTGGGTGATCACATGTTAGATATGCCCCAACCAACTTAAATAGTCTCTGGGTTTCAAAAGTTTAATTCTTCATTTGGAAGAATGCACTGGAAAAACCCCTGTTGCTAAACTTGATGACTTCTTTATCCACCATCTTGTATGGAGGACAGTAATTTGAGAGTTATTTTTAAGAATAAACAAAATGTAGAGTACTTTATTAAATATTTAACCTCCAGGATCAATATGTGTGTGTGTGTGTGTGTGTGTGTGTGTGTGTGTGTGTGTGCTATATGATCTTTTAATCACTTGGATGGACTAAATATTTACCATTTGACTAGACAAAATGTCAGTGGCCAGGAGGCAAAATACTTAACCAAACAACCCTCATGTTATATTACAATCAAAGTCTCTGAAGTCATTTCTAAACTCCATGCATGTGATAAATCTTTAGGCATTCTGACAACTATGATACTCATTTTTAAATGATTCAAAATTAAGCTGTTCATGTAGTTTTGAAGTAGAGAAAAATTGGGTGCAAAAATGGGACAAGGAACCTGAAGCCTGAAAGGCATATTTGACCTGTTGTTTCATTTCACTTGGTTCATGACAAATATTTGTACAAAGAAAGGCCTATTATAATAGGCCTCTTTTAAAGTAGCATTTTAAATGGATGCTATCTGTCATCAGTCTGACTGATTCATCCAAATATATAGATAGTATGCATTTGAGTAGATGGTAGGGGAATGTTAACATTGGCATGGCAACAAGTTCTTTTCTGAATTCTTATTTTTCATGATTTGAAATCCATTGCTATGAATGTCATAATCTGGGGGTATATGAGCGGCTACATCTGTTTCTTCCAACTCCATACAAGTTTCTTCCCATTATATCCTGGTTTCTTCCCACTCTAAGCTAGTTACTTTCCACCATATTGGAGATAAGTATAGACTGAAGATTAAAAATATTTCTCAGAATTCTCCCTCTGGAAGAGATTTTTTACTTTGCTCCCAAAGAAAAACAGCTTTACTAGATATGGTCAAAAGTAGAATGGACTGCCTTAGTGGGGATTCGGTTCCCCCCTATCATTCGATATGTTCAAGCACAGAATGGATGAACATTTTTCAAGGATGCTACAGAGAGAAGGGGGGGGGGTCTACATATGGCTGGGGTTAGATTGTCCCCAAAGAGTTTTTCTGAGATTCTGTAGTTGTGAGAACACCCCCAACACACACACACACACACACACACACACACACACACACACACACACACACGGACACACATTTAGACTCATAGACTGGAAGAGACTGAAGGCATCATCTAGGTCCAAGTCACTGATTTTATAATGAGGAAACTTGATTTCCAGGGTTGACAAAGGTCAGGGGTGAGATCTGAACCTAAATACTTTAGCTCCCAACCCATTCTTCTTTCCCCTGTACCATACTTACAAATAATGAAGAATCTGAAAACTTTCATTTAACATCCTTCCTAGAATTATATGAAAAGTATGAACCGTGTTTCAACAGGGTCTTCTTGATGAATGCCAGTCAACAAGCAATATTCTTCCAGGGGAGACAGAAGGTTATTTTCAGCTTTTTTGTCTGACGGCTCACCCACAAAGTCTTCCACTCCACCCGTAACCCATTAACAATGCAGTCTGTGCCACCTCATTTCAACTAGTGTTTTAATAGCACCACAGATAAAAGCCCAGCAATTTCCACAGGCAATTACTCCAGCAAATGAATCACCAAGGTCAGACACAGGTTGAAAAGGTTGCCAAATAATTTTCTACTTTTACTTATTTTCTGCTGGTTGGTTTACTAATTGCAAAAAACCCCAGTATCATTTAGTTAGTTACAAAATACCTAGCTAAACTCAGCCTAGATTGCAGGTTTGAAACTCTGGACCTTTGTTACTTTATAATGAGATACCAGAGCTTATATTTTATCGATATGAGTCATCAAAGGGAAACTAATTAACAAAGCAATTTAAAATAACACAATTTTAAAATCCATTAAATAATCCTGTTATCCTTAACTCAGCTCATCTTCCATTTGTGGCTATGTCTAAACTAAGGACCTTATCAACTTGGAAGCACATAAAAACACAATGAAACTTTCTGGAGTCTTTCACCTTTTTCCCTGAAACTTTTCTTTTGAAAAAAAGTTCTTAGAACTATATCAGGGAGCAGCCTATGATGTCATCTAGTACAATTCTTTTTCTTTATCAAAAAATTAAATGAAAATAAGATTTGGAGAGATTAAGCTTTTTGTCCAAGATCACAGAGGTAGTAAATATCAGAGGCAGAATTTTAATCAAGTTTTTCTGACTTGGGAGTCTTTGTGTTAGAGCAGATATTCTCAAAAAGTGTTGTCCAATGACCCTTTAAGGAGATCTGAGAGGTCAAAACTAGTTTCATAATAATACTCAGATTTGATTTGCCTGTTACAATAGTTCTCCCAAAAAAAGGTTAATTTAATACATAATTTAAAAAAAAATTTCAGTCAAGTATTCAATGTACCTAAAATTAGAAGAAAAGTAGGAAACTAGGAAAAATAGTTATGCAGCAAGTTTTTCTTGATAATGGTCTTATTTCTCAAACACACAAGGAACTGAAACAAATTTTATTAGAATTCAACCATTCCCTAAGTGATACAGGCAAGAACAGGAATTGTATGAAATAAAGATGCAAAAACACTAAAAATTAGCAAAATACACATTAAAACAACTCCGAGGTATCATCTCACACCTATTGGATTCGCTAAGATGACAGAAAAGGAAAATGATAAATGCTGGAGGGAATATAGGAAAATAGGTAAACTAATGCACTGTTGGTAGAATTGTGAACTAGTCCAAACATTCTGGAGAACAATTTGAAACTATGCTCCCAAAGCTATACAACTTTGAATACTTTGCATACTATTTGAACCAATAATACTACTTAAGTGTATGCACCAAATAAAATGATTCTATTAACACACTCTCTTGCTGTCTCTCTGTCTATCTGTATCTCTCTCTCTCTCTCTCTCTCTCTCTCTCTCTCTCTCTCTCTCTCTCAGTGGCAAAGAATTGAAAACTGATGGTATAGTCATTAATTGGGGAATGGCTGAATAAGTTATGGTATATGAATGTGATGACATACTATTGTAATGTAAGAACTGATGAAAAGGATGATTTCAGGAAAACCTGGAAGGACATGTATGAATTCATACAGAAGGAGGTGAGCAGAATCAGGAGAACAATACTGTAAAGATAATCAACTGAGAAAGATGTAGTAATTGATTAATAAAATCATCTACCATAATTGCAAAGAACTCAGAATGAAAAAAGTTATTCCCCTCCAGATAAAGAACTGATAGACCAAGTATGGACTGACCCAGTTTTGGGGCACAGATCCAGATCAGACTGAAAAGGGAACCAGTGCTTGGGGACAGTGTTGAGGACTAAGGAGATGCTAAACAGAACAGCCACAATGGCAGTATATAGAGAGAGGATCAAATTCAAAAGCTAGAAATAGCAAAGCAGCTCACATCCTGGGAGTAGATTGGGGGTTATGGTCCAAGCCACTTGCTTGGTCTGAAGGCTAGATAAAGAATAACCAGATCAGGAATATCAAATGTAAGAGAAGACAGTTTTCTTTTTCATTTTTACCAATAATTTTTCTGAAAGTTGAAAGTAACTAAATCTAACAACAGTCTATTGTTGCTCAGATTTAAATTTTGTTGCTGCTCAGTTGTTTTTAGCCACGTTTAACCCTTCATGACCCCACTTGGGGTTTTCTTGGCAAAGACTAGTTTGCCATTTCCTTCTCCAGTTTATTTTTGAATATAAGAAAACTGAGACCAACAGGCTGAAGTGACCTGCCCATGGTAACACAGCTAGTAAGTGTCTGAGGCTAGATTTGACCTCAAGAAGATGAATCCTTCCTAATGCCAGCTCTATACACTCTATCTATCGTGCCACCAGGATGACTGAAAGTCAGATAAGAAACTGTTAAAGTTCAGACCAAGAGAGTCAAAATTAGATTTGTCTGGAATTGCACCATTTAGGGAACAATGAAAGCTTGCAGGTCTCTAGACTGACTTGTCCCTATGCCCTGGAATTTCATAATATTCATTATCCCAAAAAATCAGATACAGAAATAGTCAAGATTTTACCTATATAAATGTGCTGAGTCTGACCTTAACATCAACTCTAAAGTAGTAGCCTAGAAGAATGAGCAAATAAAACAGAGAAAAGAATTTCATCATAAAAAGTTATTAGGGTGACAGGAATGTTCAAGACACAAACCCAGAAGAAGAGATAGCTTCTTCAAGATATGACAAGTATCAACAAGTCTCAAAGAAAAACAATTTAGACACATACTCAACTGGATTTTCTGCAAGAAATGAAGCAAGAGGGGACTTCTGGCCAAGATGGCAGAGAGAAGACAGGCACTGTGTTAAGTGCTCCTCTTTCCCCTCCAAAACAACAGGAAAGAAACCTCTTAACAGAAATTTGATCCACAAAACCCAGAAAGGGAAGCTAGGAGAATACCTACCAAGGTCTGGCTCAGGGTATTGTGTGTGTGAACCAGGAGATGAGAGCAGAGGGTCAGCCTTGGAACAGCAGCTGGGGGAAGCCGAGGGCCAGCCTCAGCAGTAGAGATTTTGGAGAGTGGCTGATGTGAGATCCAACATTAGCTGCAAAGTCTTTGGTCAGGGGAAGAGGAGCTACGGGAGGGTGAGTTCTAGCACAGAGAGTTTCAGAGGACACCTGGAGAACAACCAGCTGGGCCAAGGACCTGAGCTCCACACTTTCAGCAGAGTCCTTTGCCCAGAATAAACAATAAACAACCCCCCCCAGGCTGAGGCATGGGCAACAGACTTCACTAAACAGAAAGAGATTAACTCCATCCCCCAGGGTTCAGTACATTGTTCAAGGTCAACTCAGACCCTGCTGCTAAGGACCCCAAACACTCCAGAGAAAGCAACCAATGCCCCTACTGGCCGGCCCGGGAATTACTAATCCAAGTGAACAAAGCCTCTAGGATCTTCAAAAGCAAACTTCAGAGAGCCACCCCTAACACAAGATCATAGAAAAATGAAGAAAGGCCAAAGAAAAGTGGGGGCTCATGGAGAAATACTTAGGAGGAACATATTCTAATCCAGAGAGATCTAGCACTTCTGAGGAGAATATGAATTAGTCTCTAGCCCAGAAAGACTTCCTTGAAGCAATCAGGAAGGAGTTTAAAAATCAATTGGAAAATTTGGGAGAGAAAATTAACTGTGCAGCAAGAAAACAAATCCATGGAAAATAAAATTGGACAAATATAAAATGAGAATAACTCACTCAGATCTTGAATTGGGCAAATGCAAAAAGAAAATAATTCTTTCAAAACTGAACTTGGGAAAATTGAAAACTCCTTCAAAAATAGAATTGACTAACTGGAAAAGCAGTTGCAAAAGGTAAATGAAGAAAATTCCTCTCTACAAAAAAGAATGGGGGCGGTTAGGTGTCATAGTGAATAGAGCACCAGCCCTGGAGTCAGGAGTACCTGAGTTCAAATCCAGCCTCAGACACTTAATAATTACCCAGCTGTGTGGCCTTGGGCAAGCCACTTAACCCAATTTGCCTTGGAAAAAACTGAATAAAAAATTAAAAAAAAACTTGAAAAAGAATGGAATCAATGGAAACTTAATGACTTCACGAGACAACAAGGTTTTGTTAAACAAAACCAAAAGATTGAAAAAATAGAAGAAAATGTAAAATACCTCATCAGAAAAACCACTGACCATGAGAACAGGTCAAGAAGGGACAACCTGAAATTTATAAGCCTTCCTGAAAACTTCAAAGAGAAAAAAATCCTGGACTTAATATTACAGGACCTAGTGATGGAAAATTGCCCTGATATCATGGAACTAGAGGGCAAAATAGTTATTGAAAGAATACATCAATTCCCCTCTGGAAAGAGATCCTAAAATGAAAATACCAAGGAATGTTATGGCCAAATTCCAGAACTATCAGATAAAAGAGAAAATCCTTCAAGCAGTCAGAAAGAAATAATTTAAATACCAAGGAGCCTCAATAAGGATTACACAGGACCTGGTGGCATCAATATTAAGGGATCAAAGGTCCTGGAATGAGATATTCCAAAGAGCAAGGGAACTTGGAATGCAGCCAAGAATTTACTACCTGGAAAAGCTGAACCTTCTCTTCCAGGGGGTAAGATAGACATTTAATGAAATGGGAGACTTCCAATATTTCCTAATGAAAAGACCAGAGCTAAATAGAAAATTTGGATATTAAACAAGAGGCTCAAGAGACAGATGAAAGGTAAAAAAAAGGAGGGCAAAAAAAAACTGCTATCCAATAAGATGAAACAGGCTAGATACCCACTTGGGAGAAAGAATCTTATAACTCTTGAGAATTGTAACTCTATTAGAAGGAATGTACTTAGCCAGCAGTGATGGACAGTCATAACTTTTCTATGACTCAGAATCATTTACAAACAATACCACCTTAAAAGGGGGGGACAGTAAGGAGACTGGAGAATGGAGGAGATTGAATGGGGTAAATCCCATTACGTTAAGAGGTACAAAAGACCTATTGTAATTGAGGGGAAGAAGGGAGGAAGGGAGAAGCACTTTAATCTTCTCATCAGACTTGACTTGAAGTTAACTTAGACACACTCAGTTAAGAAACTTATCTTACATTTGAAGCATTAGAAGTAGAAAAGAGGAGGGGGAGAAAAAGGGAGCTAACAGAAGGAAGGAAGAAGGGGAAAAGGGAAAGGGGAAAGAAAGGGGAGTGGGGATTGACATAAGGCAAACACACTGAAGGTGATGGTATTCAGAAACAAAACACTGGGGAATATGGATAAAGAGGAAAAAGTAGAAAAATACACACAGAGGGAAGAAAGCATGGAGGGCAATAAAGAGTTAGTAATTATAACTTTGAACATGAATGGGATGAACTCTCCCCTAAAATATAAGTGAATAGAAGAGTGGATTAAAAACCAGAATCCTACAGTATACTGATTTTAAGAAACTCATTTGAAGCAGAGAGATACATATAGAGTAAAGGTAAAAGATTGGAGCAAAATATATTTTGCTTCAGCTTAAGTGAAAAAATCCAGGATAGCAATCCTTAGCTCAGACAAGGCAGCTACAAAAAATAGACAGAATTAAAAGAGATAGGAAAGAAAACTAAATCCTCCTAAAAGGTACCACAGACAATAAAGTAATTTCAATTCTAAATATGTATGCACCCAATGATATAGTATCCAAATTCTTAGAGGAGAAGTTGAAAGAAGTACAGGAAGACATAGACAATAAAACTCTACTAATGGGAGACCTCAACCTCCCACTCTCAGATTTAGACAAATCTAATCATAAAATTAACAAGAAGGAAGTTAAGGAGGTAAATAGATTGTTAGAAAACTTAGATATGATATACTTATGGAGGAAATTGAATGGGGATAGAAAGGAATATACTTTTTTCTCTGCAGCACATGGCACTTACATAAAAATTAACCATGTTCTAGGGCATAAAAACCTAATGATCAACTGCAGAAAGGCAGAAATAGTGAATACATCTTTCTCAGATCACAATGCAATAAAAATCATATGCAACATTGGGCAAGGGAGATATAGACCCCAAACTATTTGGAAACTAAATAACCTCATTTAAAAAATGAGTAGATCAAACAACAAATTATATTAAGAATTAATTATTCCATCCGAGATAATGACAATAATGAAACAACATACCAAAACCTATGGGATTCACTCAAGGCAGTTATCAGAGGATATATTGTATCTTTAAATGCTTACATGAATAAATTAGAATAAAAGGAAATCAATGAAGAAATATGCAACTAAAAAACTAGAGGAAAGGACAAATTTTAAAAAGTCCAATTAAATACCAAATTAGAAATCCTAAAAATTAAAGGAGAAATTAATAAAATCAAAAGCAAGAAAACTATCAAACTAATAAACAAAACCAAGAGTTAGTTTTATTAAAATAACAATAAAATTGATAAACTTATGGTCAATTTGATTAAAAAAAGAATGAAGAAAACCAAATTGCTAGTATCATAAATGAAAAAGGTGAACTTACCACCAATGTGGAGGAAATTAAAGTAATATTTCAGAATTATTTTGCCCAACTCTATGCCAATAAATTTGACAATCTAAGTGAAATGGATGAATATTTACAAAAATATAAGTTGTCCAGATTAAATGAAGAGGAAATAAAAAACCTAAATAACCCTATCTCATAAAAAGACACTCAAAAGAACTCTATAAGAAAAAATATCTAGGGGGCCAGATGGATTCACAAGTGAATTCTATCAAACATTTAAGGAAAATTGGTTCCAATTCTATATAAACTCTTTGGGAAAATAGGTGAAGACAGAACTCTGCCTAACTCTTTCTATGACACCAATATGGTGCTGATACCTAAACCAGGAAGAGTTAAAACCTAGAAAGAAAATTATATACCTATGTCCCTGGTGAATATAGATGCAAAAATCTTAAATAAAATCTTAGCAAAATGATTACAATAAGTTATCACTATGATAATACATTATGATCAAGTAGGATTTATCCCAGGAATGTAGGGTTGGTTCAATATTAGGAAAACTGTTAGTATAATTATTTATGTCATTAACAAACCTATTAGGAATCATATGATCATATCAATAGATGCTGGAAAAGTTTTTGATAAAATACAGCATCAATTCCTACTAAAACACTAGAGAGTATAGGAATAAATGTATAAATAATATATGTATAAAATTGTACAAATAAATATGTATAAAAATGTATAAATGTATCAGAATAATAAGCAGTATATACTGAAACTATCAACAAGCATTATATGCAATGAAGATAGGCTACAGGCATTCCCAATAAGATCAGGGGTGAAACAAGGATGCCCATTGTCACTACTACTATTGAATACTGTATTAGAAATGTAAGCTTCAGCAATAAAAGAAGAAAAAGAAATTGGAATTAGAATAGGGAAGGAAGAGAAAAAAACTCTCACTCTTTGGAGATGACATGGTGGTATACCTAGAGAATCTCAAAAAATGATCTTAAAAACTACTAGAAATAATTAGCAACTTTAGCAAAGTAGTGGGATATAAAATAAACCCTCACAAATCCTCAACATTTCTAGATATGACTAGCAAGATACAGCAGAAATAGCTAGAAAGAGAAATACAATTTAAAGTAACCTCAGGCAATATAAAATACCTAGGAGTCTACATGTCAAGGCAGACTCAAAAACTTTTTGAAAACAATTATAAAACACTTCTCACTACTTAAATAACTAGGCAAATAACAACTGTTCATGGATAGGTTGAGCTAATATAATAAAAAATGACAATTCTACCAAAACTAAACTACTTGTTTAGTACCCTACCAATCAAAATTCTAAAAAATTACTTTAATGAGTTAGAAAAAATTGTAAGAAAATTTATATAAGGAAATAAAAAGTCAAGAATTTCCAGGGATTTGATGAAAAAAAGTGCAAAAGAAGGTGGTTTAGTCCTACTTAATCTAAAATTATATTATAAAGCATCATTCATCAAAACTGTCTGGTTTTGGCTAAGAAATAGAGTGGTGGACCAGTGGAATAGAATAGGTGCAATAGCAGGAAATGATTATAGTAATCTGCTGTTTGATAAACCCAATGAGTCCAGCTATTGGGATAAAAACTCTCTCTTCGATAAAAAATGCTGTGAAAATTGGAAGTTACTATGGAAGAAACTTCTATTAGATCAACACCTCACACCCTATACCAAGATAAGATACAAATGGATACAGGATTTAGACATAAAAAAACAATAAACAAGCAAACTAGAAGATGAAGGAGTAGTTTACCTGTCAGATCTATGGAAAGGGAAGCAGTTTATAATCAAGGAAGAGATGGAGAACATCATTAAAAACAAAATAGATAGGTTTGTTTACATTAAATTGAAAAGTTTTTGTACAGACAAAAATCACTGTAACCAAGATCAAAAGAAATGTAGTAAATAGGGAAAGAATTTTTACAACTATTTCTGACAAAGGATTCATTTCTAAAATATACAGAGAACTGAGTAAAATTTTCAAAAAAACAAACCATTCCCCAATTGACCAATGGTCAAAGGATATAGAAAAGGCAATTTACAGATGAGGAAATCAAACTGATCCATAATCAAATGAAAAATTGCTCTAAATTATTACTTATCAGAGAAATGCAAATTAAAGCATCTCTGACATACTACCTCACACCTTACAGACTGGCCAATATGACCAGAAAGGACAACGACCAGTGCTGGAAGGGATGTGGGAAATCTGGGACACTAATACATTGTTAGTGGAGCTGTGAACTCCTCCAACCTTTCTGGAGAGCAATTTGGAATCGATCCCAAAGGGCAACAAAAATGTGCATACCCTTTGATCCAGCAATACCACTATTGGGTATATACCCTGAAGAGATTATGAAAAAGGGTAAAAAACATCACTTGTACAAAAATATTCATGGCAGCCCTGTTTGTGGTGGCAAAGAATTGGAAATTAAGTGAATGTCCTTCAACTGGGGAATGGCTTAACAAACTGTGGTATATGTATGTGATGGAACACTATTGCTATATTAGAAACCAGGAGGGATAGGAATTCAGGGAAGGTTGGAAGGATTTGCATGAACTGATGCTGACCAAGATGAGCAGAACAAGAAAAACATTGTACACCCTAACAGTAACATGGAGGGGTGATGATCAAACTTGATGGACTTGCTCATTCCATCAATGCAACAACTAGGGACAATTTTGGGCTATCTGCAATGGAGAATAGCATCTATATCCAGAGAAAGAATAGTGGACTTTGAACAAAGATCAAAGGCTATTACCTTCAATTTGGAAAAAATAACCATTATCATATTATATAATTTTGCTATCTCTTATACTTTATTTTTCTTCCTTAAGGATATGATTTCTCTCTCATCACATTCAACTGAGATCAATGTATACCATGGAAGCAATGTAAAGACTAACAGAATGCTTTCTGTAGGGGGTGAGGGAGGGAAGTAAGAATAGTGGAAATATTGTAAAACTCAAAATAAATAAAATCTTTCTAAATTGCTTAAAAAAAGAAATGAAAGAAGAGCTTTTATAAATGAAATGGGAATGTTGGGGGTGTGTGGAAAAGAACTAATTGCTACATGAGAAAGAAATAGAAACCCACAAGATATATAAAACCTCTTTCAAGCCACAAAATTCCTGAAAGTTAGAATGAACCAAATAGAATGTAATGATTCAATAAGAAAGAAAGAAATATTAAAACAAAGTCAGTAGCGTAGGTGGAGGTTGAGAGAAGGAAAGATATTTCAGAAAAAATAACTGACTGGAGAACAGATCAAGTAAAAGAAAAAATAAGAATTCACCTAACTGAATGCCATGACTAATAAGAGTCTAGACATCCTATCTCAAAAAATCTTTAAGGAACACTGATCAGACTTCTTGGAAGCAGAAGATGAAGTAGAAATAAAATCAAATCACCTCCTAAAAGAAACCCCAAAGTGAAAACTCACAGAAATATTACAAGTTAAATCCAGACCTTCCAGATTTATTTGATCAAAATACCCAAAACAGTAAGAAAGAAAAAAAAATCAAGTACTAAGGAAGTCTCAGTCAGTATTACAGATGATTTAGCAGCCACAATTATCAGAGAACAAATAATTTGGAACACAATGTTTCAGAAGGCATAGGATAAGGATATAGGCTTATAACTAAGAATTTGTTACTGGGTGGGGGAGCAGGGGAATTAGATCTTTAATAAAATAGAAGTTTCCAAGCTTTCCTGATGAAAAAAAAAAACAATTTAGAATAGAAAACTTTGATGTTCAGATATGTTAAAAGAAATATAAAAAGGTAAATATTCATGAATAAAGGAATAAGCAAAGATGAACTGATTACATTAAAAATAGGGAAAAGTTACATATCCCTTCTGAACCCTATCATCATCTGTGTTCATAGAGGGAGTCTAATTAGATAAGACTTAGCATTGACTGTTTTTTCTTAAGGGAAGAATGTTCTTGAGAAGAATGACAAGAGAAAGGAGGAAAATAATGGGGGAGTGGGGAGAAGGAAAAGGATGATTAAGGAAAATTAAGTCACTAAGTCATGGTGTACAAGTAGACTTCTATCTAAACAAGAAGGATGGGGTTGAGGAGGGGAATCCCTGACACTTGATCCTCATTATAAACTAAACTAGTCAAAGGAAGAACACACACACACACACACACACACACACACACACACACACACACGTGCGTACAAAAATAACATTTCACTCAAGGAAACAGGAGGGAAAGGGGAAAAGAGAATGGGGAGAATTAGAGGTACAGTAAATTAAAGGAGAGATTAGTCCTAAGTAAAATAGACTAAATAAGAATGTACAAAAATATTTATAGTTCTTTTTGAAATGAAAAAAGAATGGGAATCCTAGAATCATTGAACAAGTTTAGTATATAAAGGTAATGGAGTACTACTGTACTGTAAGAAATGATGAAAGGTATAGTCTCATGGAAACTGGAAAGTAATATATGAATAGAATCAGTGGAATGACTGATATAATGAAACAATATAGTAAAGACAAATAATTTTTGAAAGAATTAGACACCTAATCAGTATAGTTACCAATCATGATTCTAGAGGAGTAATGATAAAACATAGTACTTGCAAAGGACTCAGAATGAAGAATGAGATACTTTTTCTTTTTAACATGACTAATGAACAAATTTGCTTTGTTTGACTACACATAGATTTTGACTAAGAGGAGTTTTGCTTTCTTTTCATACCTGACCAATTGGGGTGGGGGTGGGACAAGAGAAAAGGAAGATTATGCTAAACTCATATATGTATATATACATATATGAGTTTATTGTGATTAGTGAATTGAATATTTGAAAATCTCTAATATGGTAAATAACAATATTTATATTAACAAAAGGTCTTTTAGGGTTTTTTAGGAGTTTATAAGAATCTTGAGCCCTAAAAATTTGAGAATCACAAAACTAATATATATTCAACTATTGTGCCTTGAAGTGAAATGTCATGAAGTATTTATACCCAGGATCTATTAAGCTGGAAATACTTCTGTAAGTAATAACTACAATAGAATAAAACATTTTATCACTTTTGTCCTTGAGAAGCCACTATAATCTCAATTAGTCCAGATTTTTTCATTACTATAAGCTGACTGTCCTTACTCATATGGCAACCAGTCAATCAATTATTTTACAGATATAGACAGATTCACATGGTTGCTAATTGCCTCTTTGATTTTGTCTTCCTCACCATGCTTTCTCCAAAATAGTGATTTTTTAGATATTTAAAAGGCAAGTCAGTGTCTTCCAACACAATGTTGGTAGCAAACCAGAAGGCTACTGGGGGTGGGGGTGGGGGGACAAATTAATGGGCCCCTTACATTTCAACTGCTTGATAAGGAGCTTTGTGAGTAGCTAAAAGATTTTTGAATTCTGGGTGCAGCTCCATCTGAAAGGAATGAAAAGTATTAAATTCACATCTCTCTTGTATACTATGTATATGAATGGATTTGAAAGGATTCTACTTTAGAATATAATTTCCATATATAAAAGTCATTTTTGTTTGGATCTACAGCTATTCAGCTATAGCTGAACAATTGGGACTGTGGCTAGCATAACATCACTATAAAAGGATGTTATGTTATACCTGATATCTGGTGGTCAAATGAGATTCAGACTTTGCCCCAGTTGGGTCCCTTTCCCTCTCAAGTTTATTCCATTGATTTATTCCTCAATTTCTGGATTAATTACCTCAACTAGTTGGTTATGTTCCAACTGTGAGGAATTTCTTTCTTTGCTCTCTTTCTCCTATTTTCGCTGTCACTGCCCTAGTGTGTGGAGGTCAGACCATGCTCTTCTAGTAGGATCTTGTCCAGATTCTTGGAGAATTTCTCTAGCTCTTTGCTTTCTGTCATGGACATTGGCAAATAAGCTATAATTATTTTCATGGTAATCCTTTTATTTATGTTGATCCTGAATCTTCCTATATATGACAACCTATAAAATTTTATCTCTTGTGGTCTCAACATACAAATGTAATCAATTCTGTCAAGTCCTTTGTTTGTTGATCTAATGAGCACTTCTGAGTCACTGAGTCTTTCACTGAACTGATACTTTGTTATTCAGACATGATTTATTGTTGACTATCAATACTGATGAATTTCAGTCCTTCTAATAGCATGTCATTTCATTCACCATAGAACAAAGATCTATATGTTTCTATAAAGATACCTACATTAGGTTGGTGATTATAAATGATCTAAAATGTGATATTTTAGCACCTTTTGTATTCTTTTATGCTATTGCACAACATCATTGAAGAAACATATGGGATTAGTGAAGTGTATTGATTCCTACTCAGGATAGTGCTTTCAAATGCATAAAATACAATACATAGGGTTACAAAAAAAAACCCTCATAATTATACTGAAATAAAGTTTTAAAAATATTTTAAGAAATGATATATCTCTGGTTAAAAATCATTGTTTTATAGGATTGTGGATCCCTTATAATTAGGAGATACTCCAACAAGTCCAACCCATTCACTGTATAAATGAGGAAATAGGCTCAGGAAGATAAAATTAAGGGCCAACTTGCAATTTTCTTTGTTTCATGGGTAGTATTCATGACCAAAGACTTCATTACCAGCTGAATGGTCTGGTAGCAAAGAGTATATCTTCATTATTTAAAACATTATTTAAAAAAGTAGACTGGGTCTCTCACTCCTATGTATTCCAAGTCTTTCCAACATGACAAAAATTGTTCAAATTTACACTCCGTAGGCATCATGTCAGAAAATAACAGTTATTGCCAAATCACAATGAAGCAATAGAAGTAAACTTTAATTATTTGTCTTATATGGGCATATTATGTTTGCAAGGAGAAAATTATGTAAATAAGTTATTTTGACTATTGATCTATAATCTACTGAGTTATAATTTAAACATGCAATTATAAACTGCCCAAATTAAACATATTCCAGTAATCCCTGTAAAAATGTGAAGAAGTAGAATAGAGAAGGTAACTCAACTATACAATACTTCAAAAAGATATTTTCTCATTTATTTGGGAAAAACTGGAAATGTAGATAATTTGTTCTATAGTTTCAACAGGACAAATGATAGCTCTAAATGCTGAAATAATTTTGCTTCCTGTTGGTAGGGAGAGAATGTCTATAATAGTGATTATATCTAGAATCACTTCAGAGTTTAATGAATTCTTAAGGAGATATGGACACAAATACATAGACAGATTCTCTCCTCAAAATTCTGATCAAGCAGAAAATATTTCTCCACCAATATCTATCTATACTTCATTTCAAGAAAGCTCAAAAATTTAATTATACTAAGAAATCTTCTTTTAATCCCTCCTTCATTTCTCCTTCAATCACTTTCTTATTCTTTACCCATTTCTAGTTCTGAAAATATTATGGCCTATACTGAGAAGTCTACAGTTAATAATTTGAACCCAGAACCATTTAAAGTCTCAGAAAATTCATCAAATGGTAAGAAAAGGTAAAGATATTCCAGAATAGAAGACAAATTAAGAGTTTATTCTCAAAATTCTCTCCTTCCTTTCCAACCCTCCCTACCTATGGTGAAGGCATGAAAAATAATATCATAATGTGAAATCATGTAAAACATTTTTATATTAGCCTTTTTAAAAAAAAAATCAAGAAAAATAAAGAGAAAATTATTCTTCAATTTGCACTCAGAGCTCATCAATTCTCTCTGGAAGTGGTTAGCATTTTTTTTAATCAGTGCTTTTATAGTTCATAATGATCTCCTGGGTCTTCACACTTCCATCAGTTCATATAGATCTTGGTATGTTTTTCTGAAATTATCCCCTTTGTCATTTGTTATAGTAAAATGGTATTCCATCATAGTCATATACTACAGCTTGTTTGACCATTCCCCAGGGGATCAATTCTTTTTCAATTCTTTGCTACCCCTAAAAAAAAGCTTCCACAAATACTTTGTTACTATAGGTCCTTCTCCTTTTCCTTAGTCCCCTTGGGGTTCAGAGTTAGGTCAAAGGATATGCAATTTTGTGCCACTTTGGCACAATGTCGAATTGTCCTCTCAAATGTGTGGACCAGTTCATAACACCACCAACATGCATTGGTGTTGTAATTTTTCCATATCCCCTTCAATATTTTTCATTCTCTTTTTCCATCATGTCAGCAAATCTGGTAAGTGCAAAGAGGTACTCAGAGTTGTTTTAATTTGTATTTCTCTAATCAATAGTAATTTGGGGCAATTTTATATAACTAGTGTTAGCTTTGGTCTCTTTGTCTGAAAACTACCTGTTTATATCCTTTGACCATTTATCATCTGGGGAATGACTTGTATTCTTACAAGTTCAACTCAGTTTTCTATATATATTTGATAAATGAGACCTTTATCAGAAAAATTTGCTTTTTAATTAGGTCAATTTTTGCTTTTCTCTAAAATTAGGATTGCTAACCCTGCATTTTTTATTTTTTACTTCAGTTGAAGCACAACAGATTCTGCTTCATTCCTTTATTATAACTCTGTGTGTCATTGTTTCAAATGTTTATCTTATAAATAACATATTGTTGTATACTGGTTTCTAATCCAATCTGCTACCCCCTCACCTGTTTTACTCACAGTTATGATTACTAATGTACTAATGACATTTCTTTCTCTCTCTTCTCTCTCTCTCTCTCTCTCTCTCTCTCTCTCTCTCTCTCTCTCTCTCTCTCTCTCTCTCTCTCACCTCTCCCTACTCTGTCTCTTTCTCTCTTTTTATTCTGTACCTCCTCAAAAGTCTGTTTTACTTCTGACCACTGCCTCCCTTTTTTGTCATCCTTCCCCATCTCTTATTCCTTCCCCTCCTGTTTACTTATTGGATAAAATAGGTTTATATACCCAACTCACATACACACACACACACACACACACACACACACACACACAAACACACAACCAAATACATGTCTGTCTGTATTTATGTATATATTCTTCCCCCTTTGAACCAATTCTAGTGAGTGAGAGGTTCAAGTGTTGCCCATCCCCTTTGTCTTCTCCATTATAAAAGCTCATCCTTATGTACTTTTTTTGAAAGAAAAATTCCCCCTTCTACCTATCCCTTCTCCCAGTGAATCTCTCTTTATCACCCCTTCATTTTTTTAAGATCATCTAAGCATAATTGTTTTCTACTTTTGTCCTGTCTATGAAGATTCCTTCCAAATGCCATAATAATTATAAAGTTCTTAGAAGTTTGAGTCCCTTAAGAGTCTTCTTTCAAGTTTACCTTTTCATGTTTCTCTTAAGTTTTGTGTTTGAATGTCAAATTTTCTATTCAGCTCTGGTCTTTTAATCAGGAATGCTTACAATGCTTATTTTATTAAATATTCATTTTTCCCCTGAAGAATTATACTGAGTTTTGTTGGGTAGGTTATTATTAATTTTAGTCTGAGCTTCTTTGTCCTGTGGAATGACATATTCCAAACTGTCCACTCCTCTAATGTGGAAGCTACTAAATCTTGTGTAAATCTGATTGTAGCTCCACAACATTTGATTTGTTTCTTTTTGTCTACTTGCAACATTTTCTCCTTGACTTGGGAGCTCTAGAATTTGGCTATTACAATTCTTGGGAGTTTTCATTTTGGAATTTCTTTCAGGAGGTTGAGAATTTTTGAAATATGATGGGCAGACTCTTTTTTATCATGACTTTCGGGTAGTCTAATAATTCTTAAGTTATATTCTCCTCAATCTTTCATCCAGATCCATTATTTTTCCATGACTTTAATTTGGTTTTATCATTTCTTGATGTCTCCTGGAGTCATTGTCTTCCATTTGCCCAATTCTGCTTTGTAAGGAGCTTGTTTCTTCATTGAATTTTGGACCTCTTTTACCATTAGATCAATTATGTTTTTAAGGTTTATTTTCTTCCATTTTGGCCTCTTTTTTACCAAGCTATTCATTCTCCTTTCATAATTTTCTTCCATAATTTTCATTTCTTTTCATAATTTTTCTTCTACTACTCTTACCTATTTTTAAAAACTCTTTCAGGAATTCTTGTTTGACTTGGACCCAAATAACATTTTTTCTTTGAAGCTTTTCTTGAGTTATTTTCACAGTTGTCATCTTTTGAGTTTATGTCTTGCTCTTCATTGCCATGGTATTGGCTTTTTATAATAAAACAACAATTTTTGTTGTTTGCTCATTTTTCCAAACTATTTTTAAATTTTGAACCTTATATTAAAGTTGGGCTCTGCTCACCTGGTGGTAGGTAGGGGGTGTACTCTCCCTAGCTTCAGAATTTTCTGTGCTATTATTTTCCCAAGCTAATTCTGGAGCCTTAAAACTTTTTTTGTGCTTCTAAGGTGGTGTGATCTGGGATGAGCCTTACACTCCTGATCTGCATTCTAGTCTTTATCTGGGACAGAATCTGGTTCCCTATAGCCTAATAATCTTCTCTTAATAATCCTCTTGACCGTGAAACTATGACTAGGTGCCCTGCTCTCCTGCAGCCACAAGCTTCTACTCACTGCTCCTAGGTCTACTATCTAATCAAGTTTAATCTACCTTCCATGTAATAATCTTCAGACACCTGAGAAGAGCTATCCCATATACTCCTAAGCAACTTTTTCTCTAGGCAAAATAAGGTTGCAGGCTCTGCAACATTAGGTATACTGAAAGATACTTGCATTATGTAACATAACCAAAGAATAATTATATCCTATGTTCTGCATTTAAGACTGAAAAAAATTAAATAAAAGTTTAAATGAATGTTAATGATATATCATGCAACTATTTCCTGGTCTTCACAAATTCACAGAAAGAAAAAGCTGGACAGATGGAAGGTAAAGGGAAGAGATTAAATACGTTATTTAAAAATTACTTAAAAAAGAAATATCACAAGAAAACCAACATTAGATTAAACTCTGAGCTGATAAAATAAAAAAACTGAATTCTTGACCTTGTTGGGAAAAGAATGTACTTTACACATTTGGGTACAACATCAGTTGATTATAAACATCTTTCAAACAATTTAGGAAACAAAAAGATACTTTCATCAAGGAACTATCTCTTTCTACTCTATTCTTTATTTCTCAGAAGAATCTGGTCACTAGATCATAAAGAAGATAAAACAATACTAACTCATAATATTATAAGATATAACAGTTCAAAATCACCATGAAAAAAATTGCTATTCACCTGAAGGTACAAAACTCTGGACAACTAAATGGGAATTTTTTTTTCATTTCATTTTTCACTTCCACTTAATTTCTGCCAACTATCTATCTATCTATCTATCTATCTATCTATCTATCTATCTATATCAAAATCTCAGAGTCTGTATGAGTGTGTATACATGCTCCCATTGGCATGGAGAAGCAGGCTACCATTGATTCCTTAAAATAAAACATGAGGAAATAATTAGGGATTCTTAATAACATACTATTATTTTAATAATAATTATTCTATTTACTATCTAGAAGTCAAAAGATCTGGCTTCTTAGAAGCATGCTAAATCATAATCTAGAGACAAATCCTTTATTAAAACTTTCTTAAATTTAAAAAATTACTAATAAATCAGTGATTACATAGAAAATATGGATATGTATTATGCACATTGTTAACCTTTGTATCTAGAGGCAACAAGATGACTCAGTGGATAAAGCACTAGGCCTGGAGTCAAGAAGACCTATGTTCAAATCCAGCCTCAAACACTTTTTAGCTGGGTGACCCTGGGAAAGTTGACTTTATGCACTGGAGAAGAAAACTGTAACCCATTCCAATATCTTTGCCAAGAAAATCCCATGGACTATATGATCCATAAAGTCACAAAAAGTTAGAAACAACTGAACAACAACAGGCTTTATAAATGAAATGACAAAAATAAAATAATTCTTGCCCTCCAGAAGCTTGCACTCTATCAGACTTGGTAGCCTGTACATATAAAAGTATAAACAAAAGTACAGAAAATAAGCACAGGTAATTTGATCAAAGGAAGGAACTGGAAGCTGAGCAATCAGGAAAGTCTTCATATACATGGTGAATTGAGCTAAGCTTTAAAAGGATATAATTGACTCTAAGAATCAAAGTTGATTGAAAGAGTACATTTTAGTATAGGGGAGAGGAAGGGGACCAGTACAAAGATAGAGTTAGGAGACAGAGTGATATGTGTAAGGAAAAGGATAAAACTAATTGAACTGGATGAACATGGATGAGAAAGGGAGCAATGAAAATAAAACAGGAAGGGTAGATTGGGACCAGTTTGAAAAGGACTTTAAATGCTAAACTGAGGAGTTCATATCGAGTAAGGGCATTTTTCTTGCATTAGGAAAATCACACAATTGCTAGCTGTGTGAGGGATAGATGAAACAGAGACTAGTTAATAACTTAATGCAATATGTGCATATAAAAGATCATGGGAGAATGAATTAGGCTTCATGAATTTTGGCTTTTCAGGGCCTGCAAGACATCTTGGAGAGCAATAGATTTAATGAACTAAGGAAAACCTGGTTCATATCCTATTAGATGTATGGCCATGGATAAGTCACTTAATGTTGTTGAGTAGCCTTTGTTTGACATAAAATGGAAGAGTTCTGCTCTAGTATCTATCTCATAGAGTCTTTGTGAGGACAGCATGACATAATTCATATAAACTACTTTGCGAACCTTAAAATACTATGTAAGTGTCTGCTAAGAGTCATGTGGGGGGCAGCTAGGTGGTACAGTGGATAGAGCACTGGCCCTGGAGTCAGGAATACCTGAGTTCAAATACAGCCTCATACACTTAATAATTACCTAGCTGTGTAGCCTTGGGAAAGTCACTTAACCCCATTTGCCTTGCAAAAAATCTTAAAAAAAAGAGTCATGTCATGTGCCTTTGGGAAAGTTATTTGTCTCTTTCCTTAACAATTATTTTTGTTGTTAAAAATCTAAATAATATAATTAGTTTTTGAAGATGAATTTAAAAATAAATACTTTAAAATTTATCAATATTAATATCTAATTTGACAAATTGTAATGGGTATGGTCCATATTAACAAAAACCCTTTGGGAGGGCAGAGCCTCTCTTAGGTGCTCTCTCCAAAATAATTCAAAAACCTTAAGATTATGACTCTAACTAAATTTTCAACAGACAGAACCCACAGAAAGATCCAGTGAGGCAACTCTCCAGCTCAGGATTACCTGGAAAATAGTGGAAAAACTCTGTTTCATGGGATTGGAGGGGTGGCTGCACCAGAGCAAAGGAAGGTCAGCCTCCTGGGAGCAGTCCCAGGGCACCTGGGAGCATGGCCTCCTGACAGCAGAAGCAGTTTCCTGACCTGCACCCCAGGGAGCACCAAGCACAACTTGGAAGATTAGCAGGGAGACCTCTGCCTCAGTGAGCGCAAAGCCCAGGCCCTCAGCACAGTCATGGCCCTCAGCATGGTCACAGCAGCCCAGATACAGGAAATGGAAGTAGGCATGTGGACACCTAGCAGGAGTTTCCAGGCAGCTGTGCCCTGGGTGCTTAGTGCACAGAAAGTAATGGAGTAGAAGGAGACTTCTGACGTCTGTCCTCTGTCACTGGAATAGGATTCTGGGGCTCTGACCACATTCAGACCCTGGTCGCAATCTAGGCCCCACATAGAGCAGGGACACCCTGCCCACAGCCCCATGGCAGAGGGGTAATTTTGTGGTCATTCACAGACCAAGAGAGCAGTCAGAACCTCCCACACTGAAGTCCTTGTGGGGGTGTCCCAATAATACTAAAAAGTTCAGGAAGCACACCTGAAACCAGGCACAGGCTAATGAAATGAGTAAACAGAAAAAAATGGAACCTGACCATAGACAATTACTTTGGTCCCACGAAGGACCAAAATAATCGATCTGAAGATGAGAAAGTTCAAGTTTCCGCATCTAAAGACTCCAAGAAATATAAAATTTGGGCTCAGGCTATGACAGAGCTCAAAAAAGATCTTGAAAATCAAGTAAGGGAGATAGAAGAAAAATTGGGAAAAGAAATGTGAGATGCAGGAAAAACATGAAAACAAAGTCAGAGGTTCAGTCAATGAGATTCAAAAAAAAAAATACTGAAGAAAATAACTGTTAAAAACCAGCTTAGGGCAAATGGATAAAACAGTTCAAAAAGTTATTGAGGAGAAAAATGCTTTAAAAATAAGAATTTAGAAGGTAGCTATGTGGCACAGTGGATAGAGCACTAGCCTTGGAGTCAGGAGTACCTGAGTTCAAATCCAACCTCAGACACTTAATAATTACCTAGCTGTGTGGCCTTGGGCAAGCCACTTAACCCCATTGCCTTGCCCAAAAAAAAGACTGCAAAAAAAAGAAACTACAAAGCAGAATTTGTCAGATAGAAAAGGAGATAAGAAAGCTCTCTGAGGAAAACAAATCCTTCCAATGTAGAATGGAACTAAAGGAGAACTAAAGGAAGTTGATGACTTTGCGAGAAATCAAGACACAATATTTCAACACCAAAAGAATGAACAATTAGAAGAAAATGTGAAATATCTCATTGACAAAACAACTGATCTGGAAAACAGATTCAGTTCAGATAATTTAAAAATTATTGGGATACCTGAAAGTCATGATCTGGAAAAGAGTCTTGACCTCATTTTTAAAGAACTACTGGAAAATTGCCCTGATATTCTAGAAGCAGAGGGTAAAATAACTGAGAATCAACTACTCAGTAAAACTGAACACACTGAACATTTTGGTTTTTTTTTTTTGCAAGGCAAATGAGATTAAGTGGCTTGCCCAAGGCCACACAGCTAGGTAATTAATAAGTGTCTGAGGCTGGATTTGAACTCAGGTACTGCTGACTCCAGGGCTGGTATTCTATCCACTGTGCCACCTAGCTGCCCCTGAAAAGATGAACTTTCAATGAAACAGAGGAATTTCAAATGTTCCTGTTGAAACAACCAGAGCTGAACAGAAAATTTGACCTTCAAATACAAGACTCAGGTGGAGCATAGGTGGAGAAGGGTAAATTTTGAGGGACTTGATGTTGAACTGCATGTATTCCTGCATGGAAAGATGATACTGATAATACTCATATGAACCTTCTCATTCAATAGAGCAGGTAGAAGGAGCTTTTATAGATGAAGCACAGGAAAGAGTAGAATTTGAAGATATATTATATAAATGGAGTCAATGGGTAAAAGGGAAATGTACTGGGAATAAGAGAAAGGAGAGGTAGAATGGGCTAAGATATTTCATGTAGCTTTTGCAATGATATGGAAGTGGGGAAAGGCAAGGAGGAATGAGAGAACCTTCATTTTTATCAGAAATGGCTTAGAGAGGAAACAGCATACCCACTCAATAGGGTATAGACATCTAGAGGAAAAAGGAGAGAAGAAGGATGGGGGAGGTGGGGATGTGGGTGATAGAGAAGAGTGTAGATCATAGGAGAGGGTAGTCAAATATAACACATTTTCTTTTTTACTTTTTTCATGGTGCTGAGATTGGGTGGCCTGTCCAGGACCATGGGGCCAGGTTGTTGCTGGGTCTCTGGGGTGGGTTGTGGGCTTGGGGTCTCCTGGTCCCAGGGCTGGTGCTCTGTCCACTTCGCTACTCGGCTGCCCCACAGTACATTTTTGAAGGGGGACAGAGTGAAACAAGAGAGAAAATATAATATATGGTAGTGGAGAGAAATGGATGGAGGTAGTTACAATCAGTAACAGCAACTGTGGAAAAATATGGAAGTAACTCCTATGATGGACTCATGATAAAGAATGTGATCCACCTGAGACAGAGTTGATGGTATCAGAATACACACTGAAACACATCTTTTTCTCTTTCTTTTACTTTATTTCTCATGAGGTTTTATGGGGATATTATGTTTACTCTTAAAACAAGAATATTTTCGTAATGTGCAAAAATAAATAAATAAATAAAATCTTAAAAAGATTTAAAAAGGTGTAGCTAGGTGGTGCAGTGGAAAGAGCACCGGCCCTGGAGTCAGGAGTACCTGAGTTCAAATCCAGTCTCAGACACTTAATAATAATCTAGCTGTGTGACCTTGGGCAAGCCTTGCAACCCATTTGCCTTGCAAAAAAACCCCAAAAATTAAAAAATAAATTTGCTAAACAATGAAAAACAAAACAAACAAACAAAAAACACTTTGAGTCCCTCAATTATTTTTAACTAAAGGAGTCCTGAGACCAAAATGTTTGACATTTGGTGGACTAGATTTCTTTGCTTCTATTTCTCTTAACTATCTGCCTAAAGAGAATTTGCCCCCAGGAATGGTAGAGGATGAGATGGATAGATGGTATCATGGAAGCAAAAAACATGAACTTGGACAGACTTTGCAAGATAGTGGAGGATCCAAAGGCTTGGTGTACTATGTTCTATAGGGTCACAAAGTTTTAGACACAACTGAATAACAATAACTGAAGAACAACAGGGTGTTAGACTTGTATCTGTGAAATTTCATTGGATTTCACTTTACCTCTCCATGCCCAAAAAAACTGTTAACTATAAATACTGAGAGGGTACCATCTTATGTTGGTAAAAGAAATTAAGTCCAGGAGGTTCTTATAGTGATGAAATCATGGAACTAATTTTTTAAAAAGTAATGACCATTAGTGCCATTACCTTTGACCTGATGGTCAGCAGCAAAAATATTCATTCTAAACTTTCCAAGAAAGAAAGATGCTTGGATTAGAAGAGAGCAAAGACTAAGGCTTTCCAGATGGTGGTAATAACATCTGCAAATGCACAGAAGGCTAGAAAACAGATTATGAAGAGAGGAAGGCAAACATCATTTCAATGTCAGAAATGAATTCCATCCCATAGTGTGTGTACTCCATCTCCCCATCCCAACTATTAAAGTTCCTCTCTTCTTTAAAAGCTTAATTTTAAAGGCTTAACTCAAGTTCTGTTTTTTTTGCTGTGAAGTCTTCCCTGATTTTCCAAATTGAAAGTATTTTCACCCCCACAAAATTTTCCTGGTCCACTTTATCTGAATTTCTCTTTCAATCCTAGAACATTCTACCTTGTATTATACTTAGCTCCATGTAAATCGAGGGGGTCATGTCATTTTTTTAAAAATTTTTTGTTCTCAGCACCTAGCTGAGTAGGCAGTTAGATAATCCTTTTGGGAACTGAATTGAAAACTCATAACATCAATCCAAGTCAGCTGGAGAAAGCAGAAAGGAACCTCCCCACAAAGTTCTTCAGCAAATTAACTCTATGAATGTGGGCATTATGTAACCTCTGTGGTCTTCAAGTTTCTTCATTTATAAAATTACAGGTAGAAAAATTACTGGAATTGGAGTTGGAAGATATGTGTAAGGTCCTGCCACTTGTTGCTTATGGGACCTTAGGGAAATTACTTCACTTCTATAGACTTCAGTTTCTTCAGCATAAAATCAACTAGATGATTTCTAAAGTCCCTTTTCAACCTCCATAGAGATCATGGTCCCTTTGATTTCTGAAATTCATCTGGTTAGAAGAGAGATTGGTCACCTCACACCCTTTACCAAGATAAGATCCAAATGGTAACAGGACATAGACATAAAAAACAATACTATAAGCAAATTAGAAGATCAAGGACTAATCTACATGTCAGATCTATGGAAAGGGAAACAGTTTATGACTAAGGAAGAGTTGGAGAACATCACCAAAAACCAATTAGATGATTTCGATTACATTAAATTAAAAAGCTTTTGCACAGATAAAACCAATGTAACCAAGATCAAAAGAAATGTAGTAAATTTGGAAACAATCTTTACAACTAATGATTCTGACAAAGGACTCATTTCTAAAATATACAGAGAACTGAGTCATATTTTTAAAACAAAAAGCCATTCCCCAATTGACAAATGGTCAAAGGATATGCAAAAGGCAATTTACAAATGAGGAGATCAAAGCAATCCATAGCCACATGAAAAAATGCTCTAAATCATTAATTATTAGAGAAATGCAAATTAAAGCTTCTCTGAGGTACCACCTCACACCTCTCAGATTGGCTAGTATGACCAGGAAGGATAATGATCATTGTTGGAAGGGATGTGGGAAATCTGGGACACTATTACACTGTTGGTGGAGCTGTGAACTCATCTAACCCTTCTGGAGAGCTATTTGGAACTATGCCCAAAGGGCAACAAAAATGTGCATACCCTCTGACCCAGCAATACCAATACTAGGTCTATACCCTGAAGAAATGAGGAAAAAGGGTAAAAACATTACTTGTACAAAAATATTTATAGCAGCCCTGTTTGTGGTGGCAAAGAATTGGAAATCCAGTATATGTCCTTCAGTTGGGGAATGGCTTAGCAAACTGTGGTATATGTATGTCATGAAACACTATTGTTCTATTAGAAAGCAGGAGGGATGGGATTTCAGGGAAACCTGGAGGGATTTGCATGAACTGATGCTGAGTGAGATGAGCAGAAGCAGAAAAACACTGTACACCCTAACAGCAACATGGGAGTGATGCTCAACCTGGAAGGACTTGCTCATTCCATCAGTGCAACAATCGGGAACAATTTTGGGCTGTCTGCAAAGGAGAGTACCATCTGTATCCAGATAAGGAGCTGTGGAGTTTGAACAAAGTGCAAAGACTATTCCCTTTAATTTAGGAAAAAAATAGATATCTTATTGTCTGATCTTGTTACCTCTTAGAATTCTCTTCTCTTTAAGGATATGATTTCTCTCTCATCACACCCAATTTGGATCAAGGTACAACATAGAAACAAAGTAAAGACTGACAGAGTGCTATCTGTGGGTGGGGGGGTGGGGGGAGGGAAGCAAGATTGGGGGAAAATTGTAAAACTCAAATAATATCTTTAATAAAAATAAATTTTAAAAAAAAAGAAGAGAGGTTGGTTAAAGGGGGATTGATGATACTCAGCAGTAGTATATCCAAATGTGAGGGATCTTTAACTTCTTGTGGTCTGGTCTCAATAATAAAAAGTGAGTCAAGGTCTTTATCCTTATCTCACAGGACCAATCAAATCTTACAGATGGCTTCTCTGTCTTTTAGGGGAAAATAAAGGCCTAGCCTAGTAAGAAAGATAAATATTATGCCTACCTCACGTGGACATAAAAAAATAACCAGAATAGTGGGGTTTTATATTTGTTGATGTTTCATTCATCTTTTTGCTTTGATAATTATGTCAGTGATTCTGCTTTTAGGGGACCTCCTCTTTGAGTTACCTTAAGAAATTGATTCTTTAATGTTTGTTGAAATGTTTTCTACTACCAGTATAGGATTTTGTTTGCTTGTTTCATTGTGCTTTTGTTTTGTCTTCCATTGGTAAACAAAGAAAATCCCAAAAGGGGTCACGGCTGAAATTACTGAGCAGTAAATAACAACTTGGTCAGGTTCAGAAAATTTTGCCAACATCTACCTGTGTCATTTTTACTTCCTCATAGTTACTACAATATTACAACCAAAGAATGAGATTCCCATTCCCAATCATGGGAGAAGAGAGAACTATAGAAGTACTACAGATATGTTGATATATCTAGCCTAATCACTGGATGAGATCTGGGAGAGTCCTTAGCTTTAAAAGGTTAAGGTCTCCCACTGCATCCAAGAGTATCTCCAGTCAAACTGTTACATATCTGGTCAATGGTCTCCACAGGAGAAAGAGAAGCTGTTGACATTACACAGTTCCCCCTCCCCTTCCCCAGTCTCTTAAATCCAGTTCCTTGCATGTCATTGCATCACATCCCTGGTTTCATGGCTTTTTGCATTTCTTTGCTATCTTCCTTCCTCTATCATCTAGGTCACATACTGATTTGTTGTTCAATCTATTACTTGAAAGAAAAGGACTAAAAGTGTAAATAGAATTTTGGTCTTGGAAGTAGGATAATTTGAGTTCAAATGCAGATACTTGCTAGCTGTGTGACCCTGGGCAAGAAATTTAACCTCATTCTGCTTCCCAGGATTATAGTGAGGATAAACTATAATTAACCTTAGAAATGATTCATTTCAGACTTTTACCAGGCTGACTAGCCATTGGTATGAATGTATAAACCATTGTTTCAATAAGAAGTTGTTGAATGGCATCTTGGGCTAATGCCAGTCATCTTGACTTTTATCTTATCATTGGACTTTGATTACTCTGGAGGAGTGAAAAGAATGACTTTGTATAACTCTGCCTCACTTAAATCCAATTCATGCCATAGTAAAGACATCACCCTTTTGTTATCATCGGTCCTCTTTGAGAACAAAAGAAGAAGAAAGACAACAACAAACAGCCATCAATAAGCAGTCATTTTCTATCTGTTAAGATATAGTCAACTTCATTTTTGTAGTGCTTTTTGGTGTTGATGTTGTCCAGAACTTTTTTACTTCTTAATATTTGGAAGAATGAATTAGAAGCATTAAAAACTTTAGACTCCTGAGTAGTCTAAAGGCCTTAGGATCTTCCCTTTCTTAGAGTCCAAGTCCAATATCCTTTCTACCCTGTTGTGCTAGATCTCAAATAAGGTTAATATCATTATCAGAACAGGAATGTTGGGTGAGTTTTCAGGGAATATTGATTTAACTGGTCAAATTATCTAAGTTATTTCAGCTCAAACATAGAATTTTGTTTTAGCGTGAGATTCTTTAATTACCTTTAAAAGAGTTAATATTTATTAATGTAAAAGTAAATCAAGTTTTTAATCTTATATATAGGAAATGGTCTAATGTGGTAGAAAAATAATGACCTGGGAGTTCAGAAATCTGGATTTAAAATCCTACTTTGACCACTATCTAGTGTAACTTTGATCACTCCCAATCATCTGGGTTTCAGTTCTGAAAGGTAACTATTTAACTTTAACAGATTTTGAATAAGACTATTTCAACAGCATATTACATATGCCCTTCCCAAACTAATTTGGTCATTTCATACTTTTTAGCTTAAAATATACTGATATAAATGCTAATTGGAGAAGCCAGGGGCAGATAATATTCCCAGGATAAATGACAATTAGGAAAATTTTGCAATGAATTAAAGAAAATTGAATCTGCTTCACATTCTCCAGAATTATTTTATATAATAAGCATTTCATTTACATATAATTTTATCTTTAATACTTTTGAAAGGAAAATATTGCTAGCATTGAAATGTCCTTACAACCCTTTTATTCACATCACATGGTACATGGTTCAGAAAAGAGTTGACCAGAATATCTCTAAGACATCTTCTAGTTCTTACATCTTAAGAGTATGAATTTGTTTATTCCATGATGACTTTCAAGGGAATTGACTCAATTTGACCAAATTTTGGTATATCACTAGAGTATATCAAAATCCTCTTCTATATCTGATTTGTTGTTCAATCTATTACTTGAAATAAAAGGACTAAAAGTAAATGTTTTCAATTGGGAATACCGTCTATCATTTTAAATTAACTTCAATATATTTAGACATGTGATAAGAGGTTATAGAGAGATGTGAATAATGTCCTGAGCCAGATCATAAGCATTGGTTATGGCAAAGGATTCTGGAGACAATGGAATTCTGCTCTACATTCTCTTGGTTCCATCCATCATATCATACTGCTTTTCACATTCATTCACAACTGAGAGAGGTAGGGGACTTTTCATTAAAACAACATATATACCCATTCTAAAATTCATACACAAACCTCTATCCCATCAGTCAACAGGTCTTTATTAAATGGTGGCCAAGCAATCAATTAAGCACTAGGAATATGAGGAGTATATCTTCTCAAGGAGACATAATAATGGTGTGATATCCAGTACCCAAATAGCGCTTTAAGGTTTATGAAGTAATTTATAAATATTACCTCATTTTATACTCACATATCCCTAGTAAGTAATTTTTATTAATATCCCTATTTTACAAATGAGGATACTGAGGCAGACAGAAGTGAAATGACTCCCCTAAAGTCACATAGCTAGTAAGTATTATGGCCAGATAGGAACTCTGGTCTTCCTGACTCCTGGCCTAGTGCTCTAAACACTGAATATATATACAGAGTAAATAGAAGATAATTTGAAGAAGCAGGCATTGGTAGTTGGATAAATCAAAAAGAACCATCTGTAGAAGGTAGAATTTCAGTTGAGACTCGAAAGAAGTCAGAGAAACCAAGAGGCATGTGACAGATCAGAGAATTTCGGTCAAGGAGGATCCCTTATGCAACACCTGAAGTTGAAAGATATCAAATTCAAGAAATCATAGGTAAGCCAATAGGACTGAAACTTGGGGTATGCTTATATCAGTAAAGTATGAAGAGGAAGGGGCTAGTTTATGAAAGAGTTTTAAATGCCAAATAATGGATTTTATATTTCATCCTTTAGGGAAGGGTGGCTGTAGTGGTATAGTAGATAGAGTATCCTGGCCTGGACTCATGTTTCTGAGTTCAAACACTTACTAGTTGTAGAGCCCTGAGAAACTCATTTAACACAGTTTGCCTCAGTTTCCTCATCTGTAAAATGAACTGGAGAATGAAATGGCAAACCACAGCAGTATCTTTGCCTAGAAAACCCGAAAAGGGGTCACAAAGAATTGGAAATGACTGAACAAAAATAACAAAAGGAAAAAAAGAGTATCTCAGCCCATTGGCCATATGAGACGTAGTGGAGTGGAAAGAGCATTGGATATAGAATTGGAGTACCTGGCTTAAAATCCAGTCTCTACTAATTACTGTTTGACCTTGAGGGCCTCTCTCTGAGCCTCAATATGTAACTGGGGGGACTGAAACTAGATGGCCATAAATTTCTCATATAGTTTTTTTCCTTCCCATTTTAGTTCTAACTCTGTTAGATTCAGATCATCTGAGTTTAATTGAATGACTATCCTGCTTGTGAATAAGCCATCAGGAAAAGAGGGTGACCAGGGAAATAAATGTACTCAGACAATGGAAGCGAAATAAAAGTCCATCAGGCCAAACCACCTCAGTGGAGATTCAATAGTCAAAGCCCTAGAAGCAGCAAAGCTGCCCCCTCCTCTTCCAGGCACAGGAAGAAAAGATCAGCACAAACTGCTGTTTGTGAAGCTGAGGGGCCAGGAAAAGATGGAAAACTAAACAACAACATCTGCTACCAAAAACCACTTGGAAACAAAAATCCCAAGGCCAGCATTGAAGGAGCATCTGTGCTTTTGAGATTGTGCTCCTAGTAGGACGAAGTAGGAAGGGAGGGTTGAGTCTGAGAGGAGACACTAAAGGGTATGTCAGAGACAATGCCTGGGAAGGAGTGCTGTAAATTCTCCTCTCTCTTTCTCTCTCTCAACTTCCACTCATCTATAGCAATGGGAAATAAAACAGCATGGAGTTAAGCTGTATTTCCTTGGATCTTCAAGTCAACTTGGATAAAGACAAAGACCTCCCCAGAAAATTCATATTTCATAGGATCACATAAACCTTAAAAACTAAAAAAAAAAAAAGAGCTCAGGAGTCCTTTAGGTTTAATGCCCTTATTTTATAAATAGGGCTTTGAAGGAATTTTCCCAGAATCAAATGTTTAGTCAATGTCTGAGGCAACATTTGAACTCAGGTTGTTTTTTTCCTGTCTCCAAGTTCAGGAGCCTGTTGGCAATACTATGCTGTCTAATGACAACTTTCAAGACCAAGTCAATTGTTTCCAATGGACTTTGCAAGAACCACAGAACCCATAGTCATATCGACAATTGTCTTGCCACTTGTCTCTGATGGAGAGGGTGAGTCTGATGACTTTGTGCAGTTAAATCCAATTCAAGTGCAAGTCAAGACATTACCCTCATGGAGTCATTGGTCATCTTAAAAAATAAAGGAAAAATGAGTCATAAGATTTAGAACCTGTCCAGACCAAAGTCCAACCAAAGATAGAATTTTATAGAAGAAGAAACTAAAGTTTGTATAAATTAGATGACTTGTCCTAGGTCACCCAGTAAGTACAGAAAATGACATTACAATATGGAGTATTTACTACTTGTCAGACACTGTGATAAGCACTGAGACTGCAAGGACAAATAAGCAAAACAGTCCTTGCCTCCAAAGATCTTATACTCTAATAAGGAAGCTAGAAAGAATGTTCCACTGATCCTGGGGTCCAATAGCTTGGCTACTTGTTTTCTGCCAACAATTTCCTGCTACTGCAGAGACAAATGTTGATAATGATGATTTAATAAGGATTATTAATAATTATTATTATTTATATAGTATAATAAGGTTTGCAAAATACTTTACAAATATTATCTCATTTTATTCTCACAACAACCCTGGAACATAGGATTATCCTCATTTTACAAATGAGCAAATGAAGACACAAAGACATTGTGACTCTTCAGTATCTGAGACAAGATTTGAAGGTATTCCTGACTTGAAGTCTTCTTGATTCCAGGTCTGCCTCTAAGAAAGTAGGAGTCCTCTGCGTGGGTACAAGATAGAGTAGGCAGAGAAAAATCTTCTCTCCAACCATAAACTACTATCAAAACCACAATGAAGTTCCCTGATGATAATGTTATTAATATTAATGTTAAAAATAACATTCTATGGTTTAGCAAACTGTGATATATGTATGTCATGGAACACTCCAGGAGGGATGGGAATTCAGGGAAGTCTGGAAGGATTTGCATGAACTGATGCTGAGTGAGATGAGCAGAACCAGAAAAACACTGTACACCCTAATATCAACATGGGGGCGATGATCAACCTTAATGGACTTGCTCATTCCATCAGTGCAACAATCAGGGACAATTTGGGGCTGTCTGCAATGGAGAATACCATCTGTATCCAGAGAAAGAATTGTGGAGTTTGAACAAAGACTAAGCACTATTAACTTTAATTTAGGGGAAAACCCTGATATCGTATTGTCTGGTCTTGCTATCTCTATATGTTTCTTCCTTAAGGATATGATTTCTCTCTCATTACATTCAATTTGGATCAATGTATACCATGGAAACAATGTAAAGACTGGCAAATTACCTTCTGTGTGGGGTGGGAGGAGGGAAGTAAGATTAGGGGGGAAAATTGGAAAACTCAAAATAAATAAAATCTTTAAAAAAAAAGAAAAAATAACACTAATATTAATTCTAAAATTAGCATTCAAAAATAACATTAAATAATCATCATCAGTCCTCTATGGCTTACAAAAGGTTGCTTTGAGGTAAAATAGAATGAATAATGCCCAGATAAATTTTCCATTTTAAAATTTAGAAAGCTTTACTGAAAACCACCAGTTATTAGTGGTCTTTGAAACAGGCAATGTTACTCTCTAAATTGTCACTGATTTGTCACCTTGTGACACAGAACACAAAGTGCTGAATTAGAGTCAGAGAACTTGAGTTTGAAATTTTATTTGTATGCAAAATATGGGGTTTGGAATTGTGGTAGCACAGTGGATAGACACCAGTTCTGGAGTCAGAAGGACCTGAGTTCAAATGTGTCCTCAGTTCAAGTTATGTGACCTTAGGCAAGTCACTTAACCCCATTGCCTTGCCAAAAGAAAAAAAAAAGATTTGAACTCCAGTCTTCCTGAATCCAGGTCTAGTACTCGATCTGTTAAACAACTTACCTGCCTCTTATAATTATGTCTTCTTATAATTTGTGTTGTTGGTCAATCGTTTTTCAATCATATCTGACTCTTTATCATCCATTTGGGTTTATTTGTGGGGTTTTTTTTTTTTGGCAAAAATTCTAGAGTGGTTTGCCAATTTACTTCTCCATTGCAAAGAAACTGAGACAGAGTTAAGTGACTTGCCCAATGTCACACAGCTAATAAATGTTTGAAGCTAGATTTAAATTCAAGATGAATCTTCCTGGCTCCAGGTCTGGTACTCTGTTTACAGCACCACCTAGCTGACCATCAATTAATTAAATGTGTTACTCTTATTCCCCAATTAAATTGAAAGCTTCTTGAGGTTAGAAAACATGTCATTTCTCACCTGTATATCCCAACATCAAATACTCAGCTATGTATCTGATTTAATCGGTATGTGCTGAAACATTCATTTATATTTTGTGGGAATAAAGTCAAAATTTTGCAAAATAATAAGAACATCCCAGGATCTAATCCCATCAGTAGAAGGGCATGAACTCAAAGTAGCTTTTACAAGAAAGAGAAAATTTTTTACTAAAATTCCCCTGAAACCAATGGCACACAGTTTTTACAAGACAGCTTTTAGGATCATGCATATAGTCTGTGACCAAGGAATAGTGAGGCCTAGCAACCTGATACTTTAATTTCACATGAGGGTAAACTTTCAATCAAATCACTGAGATACCCAATCTCAGAAATGAGAGATATGTTCAACATTCTCAAAGAGCTTAGAGTCTAGATGATGAGTTAACCAAATACACATAAACACATATACACACATATTCATACACCATAGAACACATATAGCAATATACTGAACAGTGGCAAAATTATATTTTATAAATCAACTAAAAAGGGGAAGCAATTTTAATCTAAATAGTGTAAGAGATCCATTACTCCTTGAAAGTCTGGAGTAACAATACCAAGTTTTTCCCTTTGATTGATTCTTTTGTTGATCCAAACAAAACAAATTCATCAAACCACTCTTGTTCTATAATCATCTCTTAAGTTTCTAGTTCTGTACTAGGTTCTGTGAAGAATGAAAAATAAATACAGGTGAGTTCCAACTTGGGCAAATAATGAATCCCCTGAAGTGGTTGCATGTACTAGAATTCATAATATTTAAAGTTATAATTATTTAAAATGTGGTAACTGGTTCCAGCCCAATGGAAATATGCAATGAAAACTGGAATAATGTGAATATTTTGAGGAGGTCATTATTATTACTTATTGGAACCTTGCTATACAAGTCATAGTCCCTGGCTATAGTCACTTTGAATCTAGTAGGGGAACAAAACACATACAAAATAAGAAATAAGACCATAATAGAGTCTAGATTATATTTATTACTCAGAAGTTGGAGACATTTGTCCAAATGAAGTAGCTGATGCTCTGGTGTTTTTTGAAATAAACAATAATAACAAATAATAGCAATTTAAATGTTGAAAAGTGCTTCATAAATATAATCTCATATAACTTAATCAATATGTAGGAAAGAAGGTAGAATTTTGTGAAATAATGACATCCCAGAACCTGATTCCATCAATATCAGGACATGAGTTAATATTACAATTATCAGTTGTCATTTTCATTATAGTAGTAATATTTATTATACTACCTGTCACATGCCAATTATTCTGATAAGAGGGAAATTAGGCATCACAAAGGCTAGAGCACTGACTTAGAATCAGGAAGATAGAACTTTATGAGTTCCAATTTAGCCTTAGACACTCACTAGTTGTGTGTCCTTGGACAAATCATCCTGTTGGCCTTTGTTTCCTCATCTGTAAAATGAGCTGGAGAAGGAAATGCTAATATACTTCAATACCTTTGCAAAGAAAACTCCAAATGAAATAATAAAGAATAGAATACAACTGAAAAATAAATGAAATGCTACTCAGAGGTGAAATGAAAATATAAGAAGTGCTATATTTGGTCAGAGGTAGTATATCATAGGATTCTGCAGTCAAGGAGACCCTGGAGTTGAGCTGTTCTTATTTTTGTTTATATTTAGTACTTGCTGTTGTACTAATTCTTAGCATGTTTTGTTTTCAGTCATTTCAGTTATGTCTGACTCTTCCTGACTCCATTTGAGGTTTTCTATCCAATCTGATGTATATAGGACATTCTTAATAAATATTTGCTGCCTTGTTACCTTACATTCCTATGACTTCTCTTCTGAGGCATATTCAAAATAATTTTGCCCAGATGCCTCCCAGTTATGCCCACTGTTAAGGGTAAATTCCTATTTCCGACAGCAGCCACAAAGGATAGTTTATGGGAAGCTACTCCAGGCAGACCCCCGGGCTCTGCTAGCTGAGCCTGCAGCAATATTCCTATCACAGAAACCCCAACAGTACCATAGCAATGAGGAACCAGGCAGACCATTCATAAATGAAGATTGAGGTAGGGATGGAACTGGGATTGATCCATATCTAAAATGAATCCCTTAAGCCCTAATTTAGAATAAGTTTCTCATAAGAAAGAAGGGCATGGTAGGGCACAAGAGTCTTCTATAGTATGGAGATTTCTACCTCAAACGGAACCAATGGGAATATTGTGACTTGGTTTTGTTTGCTTTTTTTCTTGTTTGATTTTTTTCTCCAATCTCATTGGGAAAGACACAAAAAGATATCTACACTCTGTTTGGGATTCCATGTGAAAAAATCATTGGCTTTGATGATGATGAGAGGGGAAATACCTTTCAAAGTCTCATTTATTCTTTACATAGATCTACATCTAAGAATGTAGGTAAAACAGTATTACCCCCATTTTATAACTGAGAAAATTGAGTCATAGAGAGGTTAAGTGATTTAAATATTGCCATCTGAAGATGGAAAAACTACAATCACTACAACCAAACACAAATAGGTTAGCCAGGTGGTGCAGCAGATAGAATGCTGAGTGTGGAGTAAGGAAGATTCATCTTCCTGAGTTCAAATCTCACCTCAGACACCTAACAATTGTGTGATCCTGGACAAGTCATTTAATTAACTTTGTTTGCCTCAGCTTCTTTATCTGTAAAATGAACTAGAAAAAGAAATGACAAACTGGTCCAGTATCTTTGCTAAGAAAATCCTAAATGGGGTCACAAAGAATCAGACACTATTGAAATGACTGAACAATTTGTCTGACACTTATTCCCATTTTGGCTCTCAATATCCCTTTGTCTTTCAAACAGTGGTCTCCATTGGTTTGATGTTGAACACCCAATATTGAGCATAGCCTATGAAAATAGAATGAACCACATGAGAAAAACATCTCTGAACTCCACCTCATTAATAATAAGTGCCTTTATTAACAGATCAGAATGACTTAGGCATGTATCAGTATTCAAATACTCTATCACACTCTGAATGAGTTTTGAATTCTTAACAATTTGCTAATGTAAGCATCAATAAAAAGAAAGCATAGATAGATAAATAGAAATATAGACAGAAAAACAGAAAGACAGAGAGATAGGTATGTGATATATGATAGATATTTGAGAGAATGAGAGAGAGAGAGAGAGAGAGATCAATGGCTGAGCAATAACCAGCCAAAAAATATAAGCATATAATTTCACAGTTCCTCATACTCAGGGAAAAGTTTTTTAAATTCTCCAAATTTTTCCCCCTTAATGGAGAAAATGACTACTACTCCAAGTCTAGGATTCTAGTTGAGAACATCTAAAAGTATTTTTCTTCTCACCACTAAAGTAATTTTGCAAATGGTCTGAACATATACATAGAAAAATGACTTAGGCTTGGAAGGTAACATATCCAAAATGTCAATGTGCAAAATGTGCTTTTGTTTCCACAGAAGAGTGAGCAGTTGTCTGCTTCCTCCTTCAGGCATAGATCCTGTGCCACCCCAAGTACTTGAAGAGAGGCTATTTCCTGATCTAGAGTCCTTTAGAAGAGTTAGTCACAGCCAAATCTCTCATTCCTTGAGCTCAGACAGAATACAAATGTACTCTACCAAATCCAACTACAAAATGTTAGTGTAGTACTAGTGTTGTCTACCTTGACTTAGAATGTTATCATCAGAATTGATGGGCTTTTAATGAAGGTTTGATCCTATACTAATGAAAGACTTCTCTTTGGAGAGAGGTGGTACACCATTCTGTGTGTCTCTTCATGGGATTCAGCATTCGTATTATCTATGTGAGGTACCGAAGGGTAAAGATGTCATTGATGTCAAATGGCTGCAGATACAGTATACTTAATACAGTATATTCTCCCAAGTTTGAGCACTCATCGTTATTCTCTACCATTTACCACGGAGAGGAGAAGCAAAATGGTAGCCTCAGGATAAATGAGTAAAGAGGAAGAATGTAATAAGTATTTTACTAAAGAACTAGAAGTTCTAAGTACTTCACAAGGACATAGCTGTTATGAAATCAAAGCCACAGATTGTCAAGGGACCATGTTCATCCATTCCACATGCAATGGTCATTCCCAATTCTAATCTCAGAGAGTACAAAAATCACAACCTCCATCCTTGAAGAATTCACAATGTACTAGAGAGGGAATATTCCCACTTCCAACACACCCATCCCCAACAAGATAGTATATAAGGGACATGACAAAGGAATATGCAAGATAGCTACAAGTGTCAAGGAGACAGGAAATAAGAGAGTGAGGGGAATGGACTTCCTGAGTCAATAGATGTTCCCTGGAAAAAGTAAATCTCTTGGAATTCTTTCCTGACTTAGTTCGTGACTTTCCTGGCTGTTTGTACTTCAGCATGTATTTGTTCAAAGAATCAGTCATTTGATTAGGTATGCTGTAACTCCCCAACAAGACCACACAGTTTTATGATTTCTATATTCACCTCCAACAGTAAAGAACTGTACACAGCAGGTTGTTCCATAATAATTGAGGACCGATTATCCGAACATACTAATTTATCCTCAACTGATCATAATATCATGGATTTAGAGTTGGAAGGAAGCTTAGATAAAGGATTCTTAGACTTTTTAAAGTCTAGATCCCTCTGAAGTATAATGAAATTTATAGGTCTCTTCTCAGAATATTATTTTTAAATGCATAAAATAATATTCACAAGATTACAAAGAAAATCTATTATACAAGTCTTGAAGTTAAAAATTTTTTAATGCCTTAATGCCTTAAAAGCATCTAGTTCCACCCCCTTGTGACTCAAGGAAGACAACTGACTTTCTCTCAAGGTCATACCAGTAATATTAGAGGTCAATACTAAATTTGGGACAGTGAGACAAGTGTCTTGGTCAAGGAGAAATGTACTCAGTAGGTTCACAGGGCGAGTATTCCTATTTAGGTTGGTTTTCAATACTTATGACATTAAGACCTCTTTCTTGAGGGGTGGCTAGGTGGTGCAGTGGATAAACCACCAGCCTTGGAGTCAGGAGTACCTGGGTTCAAATCCGGTCTCAGACACTTAATAATTACCTAGCTGTGTGGCCTTGGGCAAGCCACTTAACCCCATTTGCCTTGCAAAAACCTAAAAAAAAAAAGACCTCTTTCTTGAAAACACTATCTGATAAACAGTTATTACACTCCCTTGCTACACAATTATTACAAATAACATGCTGCCTTTTTGTAGGCTTAAGGAAGGTAGTACATTAGCTAGTTTGAAATGCTACTGCTACTGCCACTGCAGTGTTCCAAGTATAACAACTGTCATCTGCAGTTCACACAGTTAATAGTGCATAGATAAAGATCAAAGGAGGAAGAAAAGAAAAGGTACTGAGGCAAGAGTTTGCTAATAGGAAATAAAAGATATATAAAGCACTTGACAACTTTAAAATCTATCTATAAGTTTATTACTATTACTATTAGTATAATTATCCTGGGACTAAGTAAGAAAAGGCACATGGGAAAGGAATAAAATTCTCCAAGGCTCTCAAATTGTGATTAGTGTTTTTCCAGACAGAAAGGAACCTAGAGTATAGACAGTATCTTGATATTCATTTTTTCCTCTATATATTAGTGGAAGTCCTCAGTCAAAGGTCAAAGTACCCAGATATTTTTAAGCAAATTACCAAGGATCCATGGACTTCATAAATTTTTAAAAGTCTCTTAATAAGAGAACTAAGTTAATTTCCAAGAGGTTTAGAATTCTAGCCACCACACAGTTTTCCTTGACTGATTGGGTTCCCAATCTGAGGGAGGCTCATATTTAAGTCAAAGTCAACAGCTATAACTGGTCCTGATTTCCCAATGATATTAAAAACTGAATGGAGATCATCATCATCATCATCATCATCACTATAGTAAAGACTGGACTATGCAGTGGAATAAAAAGATTGTTAAAATGAGGGATTAAGACTCCTATAATCTCTGAAGTAGAGGAGAAGGAAGAGTAGGAAGAATCCTGCAAAATTGGGGGGTTATTTCCTGACCTTTCATGGACAAATAGAAATTAATTTTCTTGGCAAGTGAAATGGGGATCTATTTCAATTTTCAATGCTAATGAAAACATTGCTATGTGAATGGATAGCTCAGGACTTCACTTTGTGTCTCACTTTATGTAACATAAAATGCCTAGACTATTGGAAAGGATAGCCTAAATTAAATTTCTGGATATTACTATAAGTTTTGCCAATTTAATCTAAATACTCTTGCTTTAGCCTCAAGCTTTTTGACATTTAGAAGATAACTAATCTATAGACACAATTTGTATATTCAATTCCAGTCCATCTCAATTCTCTATGTTTGAATATTATTTCATCATCACAGAATCATCATCACATTTATATAGGACTTTATAGTTTACAAAATACTTCTCAAAAGTAATCCTTTAAGGGCCGGCTAGATGGTGCAGTGCATAAAGCCCCGGCTCTGGAGTCAGGAGTACCTGGGTTCAAATCCCATCTCAGACACTTAATAATTACCTAGCTGTGTGGCCTTGGGCAAGCCACTTAACCCCATTTGCCTTGCAAAAAACCTAAAAAAAATAGTACTATAAATTTTAATGAAGGATTACAAAATCCTGGACAAATAGCCAAAGACTTTAAGGACACAGATAGTGGTGTTTTGTTTTCTTTTAAATTTTTATCACTGGTGTTAACTGGAATTAGTTCAGAAAAGAAAGATAAACTTTGAAAGTTAATAGTTTTTTAAGAAGATTGTGAGTACATTCATTAGAAAACAAGGTTTGGTTTCCAGGGTCAGGGTTTCATATAAAAGAAAGGCAGGCTCTTGTCCAAAGATGGAATGCATCTAATGAGGGCTGGGAAAAATAAATTTGCCCAAGATTTGTAAAAATTACTAGGAAGGGTTAAATATGAAACTAGAATGTGAGAAAGAAAACTGCCCACAAACAACAACACATTCAGGTATCATAGACAGAGAAACAAATAAAAGTAGAGGAAATAAAATGTGGGAAACAATCATTGAGGAGGGTAGAAATTAGCTAAGGCCTCAAAAACTTACATACTGGTATAGAAAGTATTGAAGAAATAGAACTAGAGATTTTAACAGAAGATGAAAAATTAAATCTCAGAGATTTCACTGAGGTTTCATGGACTCATGTCTAGAATGTAGCAAATTACATAATAAGAATAGGATAGTAATAGTTATATCAAAAAGATAAACTCATTGTAGGAAATTCATGGGAAAAATAGTGGACAGCATTCAGGTGATGATCAAAAAAGGGTGACAAGAAGCAGTATTGTGTTAAGAGTCTGCTATATATCAACCAGCCAAAATGAAGAAATGGACAATAAGGGAGACAATAAGTTTGGTATAAAAACTGAATAAAATAATTAAAAAGAATCTTCAAGTATCCAAATATCTACTGAAGATTTCTTCCTCTCCCTTTCCTTTTTTTTTGTTCTCATTCTTACTCTCTTCTAACTGCAGAAAATATCTATTTTGCAAGCTCACTCACAACAATTATTCTAAACCTCCTAGACCAAGTCTCCTATACTCACCAATACACCCTCCTCAGTAAAGAAACTTACCTCCCATTTTACTAGAAAAAAAAGAAGCTAAAAAGAATCTTTCTCTTCTGAATTATAGAACTCAAAAACCCTCAAGACCATTCTTTATTCTCCATTCCTTTATTCTGATTAAAAACAACAAGAAAATCCGATCATTTCCTTCAAGGCAAACCAACATCTACATATTACCTTGCTCTAATCACCTTCCATTTCTTTGGAATTTTAGCTCATTGATCATCCTTCCTCCTCAGCTTCACCAAATATCCCCTCTCTTTTTATCCACTAACTCCTTCCCTGATGGCAAGTTTATGTCACAGATGCAGGATTCAAATCTATGTCATCTAACCCCAAGAATATCACCCCTTTAATGATACCATGCTGTCTCTAATAACAATAGTTACCTCACCTCTCAAAGTATGTGCAAAGATCCAATGAGGAATATATGTAAAGAACTTTATAAAAGGCAGAATAGTACACAAATGTGAATTATTATTACCAATAATAATAGCAGAATAATAATAAGGATGGGGGCAGAGTTCTCATTATCTTCTTAGCAGCTCTCTGCTTACATTTTCCTTTCTTTTCTGAAACTTCTACCATCAATATGTAGCAGTGATGAAAACAGCAGCTGTGCTCAAATAGTCTTCAGTTTCTTCCTCAGGATTATGTAATCCCCTACAAAATCCTATAGTGCTATTTTGTAAACTGTAAATCCCTCTCTAAATATAAGGAAAGTTGAAGAGAAAGAGGAGAATGATGAGAATGAGGGTGAAGATGATGATTTGGATAATGAAGAAAAAAGACTTGAGTCCAGAGAGTTAGTCACGAAGGCAGTATGAGGATAGCAATGAGGCAGCTCCTGACCTTGGAGAAAGTGAAGTAAACACTTGAAAAATACAAAAAAGAAATTACAGAAAGCAGGCAGAAGCACAAATAGTAAAGTGTGCACGTCATTCCTTAGGGAAAGTGGCAACATAAAGGGAAAACAAGGTAGACTGGGGCAAATTGAAGTGTTCTTCCTGGCTACCTTCTGAGTCAATCACTAATAATTCCTGTGCTTACATGAAGGAAGCATTTCCAAGAAGGCCAACTCACACAGCTGCCCCTAGTCCTGACATCAGATCAAATAAGGGAAGGGTCCACAAGTCAACAATATTTTCCAGAGATAACCTACAACTGTCTGTCTCATCTGTCCATCAACCAAGTTGGCCCAGTCAGACTGGGATGAATGAAAAACAAAAAGAGGAGGCTACCACATTTTCACTGGGATAAGAAACAAATTAAATAACCCAGAAGACCACTACAATGGCTTCCATAAGAAGCTTCTGGGAGAGCTGTTGAAGAGAATGCTGGCTTTACAAGGTTACCACAAGTTTTCTCCAACAGCTTTCAAACAGCTGGGAGGGTTTGGCTTTTGGTTTCACTTCCCAGAGAAAAGCTCAGTGTTTTTAAAATCCAAACCATGTTAATATTAATGTTCAGGCACCATGAAGCTGTTTTACCCATTACTTCAGATCTCCATCTAAAACACCCAGAAGACTTCCTTAGATGTTGTATCTATAAGGCAAAAAGCCATCAAGCATCATTGGGGAAATCTATATACCCATTTTTAGATTTCTAGTAATAACTCTTTGTACTTTCAAGTACAATGTCATTGGAAGCTCCTAACTAATTAAATCACAGAGGCCCCTCTGTTTTTCTAGAGTATCTTTCCAACCAAGAAATAAAAATTTTAAAATCATGAGCTTACAAATACATTTCACTTTCATTTGTCCAAAAGCAAATTATTTCTATTTTGATTTATTCAGGGAAAAATTATGCTTTCAAGCTATTATTGATTCTGTCTGTCTATCCTATATAGTTTTCAAGTGTTGAATCTTTATTAATTCAGGCCTAAGCAATTTCATTCACTTCCAGAGATGATTCTCAAATCTTTATGTTTATGCACTTGTCTATCTCCTAAGCTTCAGATCTGGACATATCACCTATATATCCAATATTATCCCTGTCTAAAACTAATGTTAACATCTTTTTCCTTAAATTTGCTTCTTCTCTTAATTTCCTAGTAGTCTTACTTTCATTGTAAACTTTAGCCCTTAAAATTCCCTATCTTTAGTATCTTATCGCCTTTATTTTGGCTTTACTTGCCTCTCTAGCCAGACTATATCTTATGAAAAAGACTTTTATACCATGTGTTCATCATTCCTGAATAATCTCTCCCTTACCCTTGACCTTCTACTATTCCCTCCTTGCTAAACTTCCTGTATTCAATTACTTGTTCAGTTATGGAGTGGAGAAGATGGTCTCTGAGGTCTTTTATAACCCTGAGAAATTATGATTATTTTTCCTAGGCTTCTGAAAAAAGTCATAAAACCACATTAATTTCATCCATTTTAAATTCATCCCACTTACCCTTGCTAAGCCTTCCCTGCTGGATCTTTTTCTGTATTTCTTCTGGACTCCCTTTTGTTTTCCCCCAAAAAGTAGCTTTTCTCAACTTTTTTCCTTTCGCCTCAAAAGTCCAACTTCCCACATCCTTTATAATCTAAGCAAATTATCTCACCTCTATTTTTCTTAAAAAATTGAAACCATCTAACATGAGTTCCTTCAATCCCCATCCCTGCCTCCCTACCCCCAAATGTGTGTTGCTTCCTACTTTTTCATGTTCTTGGCTCATTCTTTTCTTTATTACTGTCTCAAAGAAAGATACGGTCATTATCCTTTCCAAGGATAAACAACTACAATAACAATACAATAACAACAACAAAAATAATTTGGTGATCAGGAATGTCAGACTCTTTATGAAGTTGTTTTGGGCTTTTCTTGGCAAAGATATTGGAATGGTTCCTTCACTCAAATTAACTGAGGCAAACAGGTTTCAAGTGCCCAAGATTCCACAGTTAGTATCTGAAGCCAGATTTGAACTCAGGAAGATGAGTCTTCCTGACTCCTGATTCAACACTCTATCCAAGTTAACTATTATTACTGCTATTGTTATTTTTACTATAATTGACTTGAGCCATATGGAAACAGATTAAGGTAGATATTCTCCCCATCAGTCTTCTATGTTGTTAGAGTTGTTAAAGCATAGTTTTAGTGAGCCTACAGAAAATGAGCTTACATCTTAACACTTCTATTCAGCTATAAAAAGTTATTTTATTTATTTGTGCAATAATCCATAGAACACGATTATAAAAATATATGAATAGGTTAATGATCTGTTCTAACTGAATTCCATCAAATAAGAAGAAAATAATTATTTTATGTAATAATAAATTATAATACCTGTCATTCATATAGGGTTATAAAGTTTGGAAAGAATTTTAATTTGTCTCAATTTATACTTTTAAGAACCCTCTGAAATAGATACTTCTGATTATTATACCCATTTTTAGGTAAGAAAACTAAAACTCAGTGATTAAGCAACTTGCCCAGGCTCATGAATATTCATAAGTGATAGAGTCAAGAAGTGAACCCAGACCTCTCCTGACTACAAATTCAAATCTTTATCTGCTATATTATTTTGTAGAGGTTCTCTAAGTGATGCCTAGGAACCCTAAAGACTCCCTCAGACCTCTTTGGTGGGTCCATGAGATCAATTCAATATAACACACCAAAAAAAAACCCTCTCTGGGCAAGTCCTCAATATTTTTTTTCTTTTACTGTTTTTTGGGGCAATTTTAAACATTTTTATTAAAATTTTTAAATTCCAAATTCTATCCCTACTTACTTCCACCCCTCTCTGAGATGTTAAGCAATCAGATATCGGTTATAGATGTTCAATTATGTAAAAGCATTTCTATATTAGTCATTTTGTATAAGAAGACTTAAATAAAAGAAAGATGAAAGTGAAAAATAGGAGACTTCAGTCTGTATTCAATATCAACTCTGTCTCTGGAGGTGGATAGTAAACTTTATCATTCATCCTTTGGGATTGCCTTAGATCACTGTGTTGCTGAAAATATTTAAGTCACAATTCTTCATTCAACAATATTGCTGTTTCTGTGTACAATGCTCTCCTTGTTCTGTTCATTTCACTATGCATCAGTTTATGTAAGTTTTGATAGGTTTTTCTGAAATCATCCTGTTTGTTATCTCCTGTAGCACAATATTCCATTATAATCATATACTACAATTTTTTAGACATTTTTTTCAATATATAAGTATCCCTTTTATTTCCAATTCTTAACTTCCTCAAAAAAGAGCTACCATAAATATTTTTGTACAAATTGATCTTTTCCCTTTTTTGGATATCTTTGGGATATAGATTTAGCAGTGATACCTCAATAATTTTTAAGAACTTGTAAAGGAATCCTAAGACAAAAAAAAGTACAAGAGTCACTGCCATACCACTTACAAACACACTCATACTTTCCTTATTAGAAAACAACTTTCCTTCATCTCTTCAGATTCCAAGCTTCTTTCTGCCTTTCTTTTCACTGGTAAGTTTTTAATAAGAATATTTTATAATCAGCATAATTTAACTCTTCAAATATTTATTAAATAACTACTATTTATCAGACATTAGAAATACAAAGAAAAAATAAGCAATCTCTACTCTCAAGATCCTTACACTATGAGGGAAGGAGAGCTGTATCTAAGCAAATATTCATTTATATTTGCATATATAAGCATATATACATATTCACATAATCAAGATGAGCTTTGAATGACACTAGATATTCTAAGAGATGGACATGAGAAGGTAAAGCATTTTAAGTATGGGGACCAGTTAGTACAAAGACAAAGAGTAAGAAAATGGGATGTTCTTTGCCAGGGATGACAATCTATTATAACTGAATCATAGAATAAATGGAGGGGAATGAAGCATGAGAAAATGGGAAAGGTAGGAAGGAACTAGGTTGTGAAGAGCTACTAATACAACCCCTTCACTTTCCTTTCAGGGAAACTGAACCCAACTCTTCCTAACTCCAAGTGCAGTAGACTCTCTACCATGCCATCATGCCTTTCCAAACAGAAGGCTATTTCAATATTCCAGGCAGGAGGCGATAAGGACCTGTACTAGGGTGGAAATATAGATATGGGAAACACCTGCATCAATATGATGACTGAAGTTATGAATATTAAATAGTTCATCAAGTGAGATAGTATAGAAATAAAAGAGAAGATGGTCTAGGAAGAGCCTTATGGAATGGCTCTCATCCAGCAATGAACACTGAGAAGGATCAGAAGGAGGATATTGAAGAGAGATGTTATCATAAAAAGCTAGAGAGTAGAGTGTCCGTGAGAAGATGCTAACCAATAGTGCCAAAGAATGAGAGATGTCAAGAAGAATAAGGATCAAGAAAAGGCTATTAGGTTTAGAGATGAAGAAATCTCTAGTAACTCTTCAGAGTTTCAGGTTAATGATGAAGTCAGAAACCAGATTGCAGAGGGAGAGGAAATAGAGGTACTAAATGAAGACAGCTTTCTCAAGGAGTTAAACCAAGAAGATAAAGAGAGATAAAAGATGACTACTAGCAAGAAAGATCACATCAGGAGAAGGTTGTGTGTTTGTGTTTTTTTTAAGATTTTGCAAAGCAATGGGGTTAAGTGTCTTGCCCAAGGCCACACGACTAGGTAATTATTAAGTGTCTGAGGCCAGATTTGAACTCAGGTACTCCTGACTCCAAGGCCAGTGCTCTATCTACTGCGCCACCTAGCCGCCCCCTATGTTTTTTTTCTTAATTTTATTTTTCTGTTTTTTGTTTTTAAGAATGGGCATCTTTATAAGCAATAGAGAATAAGCCAGTAAACAGGGAAAGAGTGAAAACACAGAGTGGGGTTAATTGTGGAAGGATGATTTATACCATTTCTTTGACTGTGTAGACTAAGTGGAAGAAGCTAATGAGTGAGGAAAGGCAAGAAAGACTAGAAAAGAAGAAAGACAGAAGCAGAGAGATGGCAATGGTCAGTCAGTCAATAAACATTTATTAGGCATCCACTATGAATCAGGAACTAAGTACTGAGAATATAAAGAAAGGCAAAAGACAATTCCTGCTCTCAAGGAGCATTCAGTCTAATGATAGAGACAATGTGCTTACAAGAATGAGTAAATAAGATATATTGGAAATAATCAGCAGAGGGAAAGCACTAGAGAGGGAAGAAGGGGAAAGAGAAAGACAGAAAGACAGACACAGATGGGGAACAGATAAACAGAAAGAGACAGAGACAAAGGCACATTTAGGGGTCAGATAAAGAAAAAAGAAAGAGAGGGGATGGATAGAGGAAGAGACAGAGAAAGAGAAACAGAGACACACAAAAAGAGAAAGAGTTATAGACACAGAGGGGGGTCAGATAGAGGGAAGACAGAGAAAAAGAGGGAGAAGGAGGGGTAGAGACAGACAGATAGACAGACAGAGATGACAGAGATGGAGGGGGTGGGGGTGGGGAGACAGATAGAAAAAGAGCCAGAGACAGAAACACAGAGAGGAGATAGAGAAAGAGACATCAGAAACGGGGGTGGAATCAAGGTCCAAGGTGGAGAGGTTAGCTTTGAAAAGAAGGACTACTTCCATTCTCTGAAACTGAAGACAGAGTCAAGGATAGGATATGGCTTTGAGGTTTAGCAGTGAGAAGATAGGCAGGGGTGGGAGGGAGGAGGGTGTCCTAGCTGATTACTTCCATATATAGAAGTGGGGCTTAAGAAGAGATGATGTTTGTAAAAAATCAATGGGAGAAGGAATTAGTTAATGAAGTGAATAAAAGGATTGCTGTATAGTCATAATGAGACAGTTGAGGTTAGATAGCATGAAATTGTAACGGACTCTTTGAGGATAGTTTTGTAACTTGCAACAGAAGTCTGCTGTTTAAAAGATACTCAAATGATGTTTGATTTCCAGTGATTTAAATATTCCCTCCAATGATACAGATCTCAACCCATCCAACCCATCCATGCCTGGCCAATTCCTGTGCCATTTTTTTTTTTTAGTTTTTGCAATGCAAAGTGTTTATATGACTTTTCCAAGGTCTGAGGATGGATTTGAACTCAGGTCCTCCTGACTCCAGGGCCAGTGCTCTATCCACTGTACCATCTAGCAGTCCCTCCTGTGACACTTTTCTATATCATTTCACAAATTTGCCATGGAGGTCCACTCAGTGTTCTGGAGACCTTCCTTGGTACCTCCTGAGAGTATGAGAGGATATGAGCTTCAAGAGAGCTGTTTTATCTATTTTTCTCTGTATCCTCAGAGATTGGCACACTGCCTAATTTGTAACAAGCATTTAAGAAATGGTTATTGATTGATGCATCTCAGTTGAATCTGCCATCCCTCACTCTATCACATGACTAGACCATCTTCTTTTTCTAGTATGCATTTCCCTGATGACATCCCTACTACTGTTCTTTGAAGTTCCTCATTTCTTAGAAATCGCTGCCTGTTCACGATCAACATATGCTTTACAGCATTGCCCTCAATGTGACATTCATTTTTAGTTCTTCAGAAACTGACAGGTTCCATGTCTCGTGGTTTTACAAAAATACCGAAGCTGGTGTTAAATATTGCTATTGAAAAGACAGTCTCTTGTTTCTAGGAGTAGCTGAGAAGTTCTCAATTTCCTAAAGTCAATTCAGGCCACTCTCCATCTCATATTTAATCTTGAGTCTAACTTGTTATACATTTGTAGTATCTATCTCAGATTTCCCCCTCCCCATAATTATCATCTAGGATGGGAACTTCTTCAGAGAAGGGACCCAACTATATACACCAACTACCAATCAACTTCTACCTATAGGGTGGGCAAATCAGTGTAGGTGAAGCAATGAGGAACCTTGAAGGAAAGACATGAGATAGCATGTATTTGGTAAGTCAAACTTTTGCCACCTCAATGATCATTTCACTTAAGACTCAGATGAAGGTAAGACCAGCACTCTGAACTTCAAAGTCTTGGAAATAGAAGCATTCTCCAGGTCACTGGTCTGGAAGACCAGATCCCAAAGCTATCACTTAGGGGAGAAATTTCTGTGGGGAGAAGGAACCTATCTTCCCTGACACTACCAACATCAACTACTGAATAAGTGGCATCAAAGGGCTTGTAAAAAGATCTCTTATAGGAAATCTTTGCTGCCAAAGTTCTTGGCACAGTCAAATAGTTCAATATGAGAATCTGATATGAGTGGAAATTACATTAAAGATGGCACATTGCCATCTGCTTTGCCATTGCACCCTAAGGACAATGAGACCTTTCCATCTGTCTTAAAGCTAAAATCTTATATACGTTATCTTCCTAAAAATAATGTGAGCCCCTTGAAAGTAGGGACTATCTCACTTTCTTATCCTCATAATTAAGCCCAAAGTCTTGGGTGGGTGTAGCTAGGTAGTATAGTAGAGCACCTACCTGAAGTTGGCAAGATTAGAGTTCAAATTTGACCTCAGATACTTAATAGCTATGTGATCCTAGGCAAATCACTAAACCCCTATTTGCCTCAGTTCCTCCTTTGTGGAGAAGGAAATAACAAACTACTCCAGTATCTTTGACATGGACAGAGTCAGACATAACTGACTAAATGACTATACAATAAAAATACATAGTTAAAAACTTAATAAATGGGTGTTTTTATTCATTCAAAGGGTACCTGAAGGGGAATACTATATAATGGGGCTGAAAAGGTCAATTGGAACTAAGTTGTGAATGGTTTTAAATGTTAAATAGAGTTAATATTTGAATCCAGAGCTAACAGGGAGCAACTGAGGTTTATTGAGTAGGAGAATGACAATTTAGGAAAATCAACAACTGACAGTTGTGTGAAGGATAGACTAGTTTCTAGATGGCACAGTTAGCAGGACCTGAGTTCAAATCTGGTCTCAGACACTTACTAGCTGTGTCACATCGGGCAAATCACTTAATCCTGATTACCTCACATCCAGGACCAATTCTAGTTGTCCTGATTCATATCTGGCTCTGGAGGAGAAGGTGAGGCTGGTGACTTAGCATAAGCCCCCCACTCAAATCCAATTCACATGCATGTAATGACATTACCTCCCTGATGACATGATCTTCTTTGAGAAAGAAGAATAAACATCATCAGAATAGAGTAGGGAAAGACTGAAGATTGGGGATCAATTAAAGGCTATAACAATAATTCAGGCAAGAGATGATTAAGGACTGATCTAAGGTAGTGATTTAAGAGTGAAAAAAGGAATGTATCTATATAAACCCAAATGTAGACTGGTCTGTCTCAGGAGATCTGTCTCACTGGAGTCTTGGAGTATGCATGAACGTTATTCTCAATAGCAGATGACCTATTATCTCAGCTGATACAACAAACATGGAAAAGAGAGGATATTATTACTTCCATTTTAACAGTTGATTAAACTGAAGCAGACAGATGTTCCATGACACATTCAAGGTCATATAGCTAATAAATGTCTGAGGTTGAATTTGAGATCAAGTCTTCCTGACTTCAGGCCCAGGGTTCTATCTCCTTCACCAATGAGCTGTCTATCTAAACAGAGAAGAGCTCAGTTTCTTGGAGTAATGTAAGCAAGATGGAAGAAGCAAGGATCAATTAGCCTGATAGAGGGAAGTGGTATCCAAATCAAATAGAAACTGTACATAAAGATACCTGACTGGCCACATATTGACTTAAAAAAATACATAGAAACATTATCTTATTGCAGCATGTCTTATTGCATTTTGTTTATTTCATTATATGTTTCCAATTACATTTTAATGTGGTTCAGAGCACCCCAGATTGTTATGGGATCTGTGCTCGAGGACTCTTGCATAGAATATAAAGTATCAGTATTGGGAATTAAAAATGGAGTCTAATCTTGCCTTGGATAGTTACTAGATGTGTGACCCTCAGCAACTTAGTTAACAACTCTCCGCCTGGGAGACAGTATGCCTAGTGGATAACATCCTGGACTTGGAATTAGGAAGATATGAGTGTGAATCCTGCCTCAGTTACTTTCTAGGTGGGCAAATGATCATTTTTCCTCTGGGTGTTGGTGTTCTCATTTATAAAATGAGGGGGTTAGACTAGTTGGCCCACAAAGTCCATTCCAGCTCTAGTTCTGCATTTATTATATGATGGGAACCGTGCTATAAATTCTCATTTTCCCTTTCTGTAAAATTGCTGCTCATTTGTTTTTCAGTTTTGTCTAACTCTGTGGGACTTTATTTGAGGTTTTCTTTGCAGAGATACCGGAGCGGTTTACCCTGTCCATCTCCAGCTCATTTACAGATGAGGAAATGGAGACAAACAAGATTAAGTGACTTGCCCAGAGTCAAACAGCTAGTGTCTGAAGACAGATCGGAATGCAGTCTTCCTGATTCCAGACCCATCACTCTATATACTGTGTCATCTAGTTATAAAATGGGGGATGATAGTTGTATTTATCTCTTAGAGTTTTATGAAAATCAAAAGAAATAATAAGTACTAAACATTTTGTAAATCTAAAAGTACTATATGAATGCCAGTTATATTATTTCTGCTGCTATTTCTATTACCATTATTGTAAGTGTTGTTAATGTATTAATATTATTATTATTAACAGGAGTGATAATAATAACTAAAAAAAGAAATATAGTTAAAGGATAACTAATGAAAGCCCTAGAAAATCCTGAAGTATCCCACACACTGCCTGTACACAGTAGTTGCTTAATAAATGCCTGCTGAATTGAATGAAATCAAATTAAACTAAGTTAAAGATCTTTTAAAGGCCTTTGTTATGATTCACAGAGGGAAAGTATTAAGTTAAATGAGCACATTTGAAGTGGCATCAGCATAGCTTAAGATGGCACTAAATCTTCATAAGAGATAAAACCATCTCTCCTTCTGTGGAGTGAATTGCAAAGCACTGTTACTGAAAGAGGAGCATTGGGCTCTCTTCCAGATGCCCCCACGCTATTTCCTTCATTGTCTGACATTTTTTTTTTTTGGCTTGGAATCTGAAAAATGTCCAGACTACCAGACACACCTATATCCAAATGTACATATAAATGTAAGAATAAAATGCATTCCAAAGATCCTATACATGTGTATATATGCATATATAAATATATCTATATCTATATCTAACTATAGAAATTAAAATGGAGAGAGAGAGAGAGAGAGAGAATTTTGTTACCTGGGCTATGATGAGAAAACAACTGAGGTACTTAAAAAAAAAGAGAGAAAACAGTTGACAACTCTACTTTATTCAGGCTCAAGATTTTCCATTAGGGCTTTAAATTCAGGAGAAAATCAAACAATTAAAAAATAGTTAATAAGTATATATACTATGTGCTCACCCTGTTAGAGACTTTCTAGATACAGTTCTTTCCCTAAAGAAATTTAGATGATCAAAAAATCATAGTTTTGGAACTGTAAGGTACCTTGGAAAGTCATGGAATCCAATATCCTCATTTCATAAATAAGGAAACCAAGACACAGAAGGTGGGGGGGGTTTGGATTTGCTTTTGTTTGGCTTGTTTTTTAATCATGGATTTTACAAGGACTGAAGTCTAGAAAAATGAATCCAAATAGAAATGGTTAAATTTCCTCTGACATATTGTGCAGGATCCTTCCCAATTTATAGACATTTTCAACTCAGTTTGGTTTTCACTACAATTATGTTCTTATATTTGTCATTCTGTTCAAGGGTTCCTAACCTTGGTAACTATTTCAATATATTTATAATCCTATTTCATTTTATGTATTTAAAAATATTATTCTAAAAAATGGTTCATAGCCTTCAACAGACTAACAAAAAAATTCATGACAAAAAAGGGTAAGAACCTCTGCTCTATGTGAAAGATACTCATTTGTTGTATAAAGTACAATGCAGTACCATGTCATCTTACTGGAAGCAAGCCTCACTGTGTACAAGAATTTCTAAAACTATGAAACACTCATTAGTTGAGTGACCCTGGACAAGTGTCTTAACATCTCTATCCTTCATGTATAAAATGTGGGAGATGGACCCAATGGACTATAAGATTCCTTCCACTTCTAAGTCTATGATCCTATAAGTTCAAGAGGCAGGTGGTCAAATGAATAATGCTGACCCCAGAGTAGATAGGAATTCAAGTCTTGCCTCTAGCTGTGTGACCATAGCCAGGTTACCATCTCACTGCCCCCCCCCCAGGTAACTCTCTAAGTTACTGTCCTCCACCACCAACACCCCTAAAACATAGACTAGTTTTTGGTAAATTGAGTCATGCTTTCCTGTTGAATTCTTCATTCATTTTGTCATCATTCTGAAATTCTCTTCTGTAAGATAACTCTTTTTTTTAAGGTTTTTGCAAGGCAATGGGGTTAAGTTGCTTGCCCAAGGCCACACAGCTAGGTAATTATTAAGTGTCTGAGGCCGGATTTGAGCTCAGGTACTCCTGATTCCATGGCCGGTGCTGTATCCACTACACTACCCAGCCAGCCTGTAAGATAACTCTTAGGAACAACTAGGTGGCACAAGAGATAGAAGGCAAGTCCTGAAGTCAGGAGGCCAGAGGACCTGGGTCCAAATCTAGTCTCAGACATTTTCTAGCTATATGACCCTGGGCAAGTCATTTCACCCAGTTTGCCTCAGTTTTCTCAACTGCAAAATGAACTGTCAAAGGAAATAGCAAATCACTCCAGTATCTTTTTGTTAATATAAATACTTTATTTTCTAACTATATGCAATAGTAGTTTCTAACCTATCATTTTTGGAAAGCTTTTGAATTTTATAATTTTCCCTCACCCTCCCTTTCCTCCCCCTTCCCCCCACAGAAGGCAATCTGATAATCTTTACATTATTTCCATGCTATGCGTTGACCAAAATTGAAAGTGCTAAGAGAAAAAAACATATCTTTGAAGATGAAATAAAATATTAGAGATAGCAAAATTATGTAGTACATAAGACAATTTTTAAAAATTGAAGTTAATAATCTTTGAGTTTTGTTTAAACTCTACAATTCTTTCTCTGGATACAGATGGTATTCTCCATCATAATTACCCTAAAATTGTCCCTGATTATTGAACTGATGGAATGAGAAAGTCCATTAAGGTTGATCATCACCCTCATGTTGTTGTTAGGGTGTAAAATGTTCTTCTTGTTCTGCTCATCTCACTCAACATCAGTTCATACAAGTCTTCCCAGGCTTCTCTGAAATTCCAATCCTCTTGGTTTCTAATAGAAAAATAGTGTTCCATCACATTCATATACCACAACTTTTTCAGCCATTCCCCAATTGATGGACATCTCCTCGATTTCCAATTCTTTGCCACTACAGAGTTGCTATGAATATTTTTGTACCAGTGATATCTTTACACCTTTTTCATGATCTCTTCAGGGAATAGACCCAGTTCACTTTAGTATCTTTGTCAAGAAAATTCTATATGAGGACACAAAATACTGAACAGGACTGAAAAATGACCAAAATAATAACAAAGGTAGTTTAAATGTTGGAACATTTAAGCTTCAAATTCTCCCTTAACTAGTTTCTTAACATAATTTGTGAACTGTCCTTCAAATGTCCTTTTTCTGGTTAGATGAATAATCATGTGGGTTTAGCTCAGAATTTTGAATATAAGATATTCCTAAAAAGGGAAAGAGGTATGTACTGCTTATTTTCTACTCCAGCACACATTTACACAGGATGGTAGAAATATACTTCCTATACACTACATCAAAATCAAAAAATTTAGTTTATGTTTTCTCACTCTTTGAAGACTAGGAATCTGAACCTTATGAGAGCTGGAAGGAGAGGCTGAATTCATCATTTCAATAGATTTATTGTGTAAAAAAAATTCATGCCTACACAGAATGTCTTTCATTCCCACCAACAAGCAAACTGTATCAAACTGTATCTACTTATATATGCAAAACTTCCCTATGCCAGTCTAATCAAAATAAATGACTAACATTGTCATGCAAGTACAAACAACTAAGTTCCTCTTTCATCTCTTTTAATGTATAGTTTATCTTGAAAGAACTATTGGCATCTAGTTCAGCCTAGGTAACAAGTATTCACACAAGACATTCAGAAAAAGGACAAAAGTATTAAAGGTTAAAAGCTATTAAAGGTTAAAAGCTACTAAAGGTTTTTAACCTATGCCAGAGTCATAAATCAACAGAAAATAACTGTACTCTATGAAGTTGTTACCTTTTTTCCTCTCCCAAAGACAGCCTTAAAAGGTGTGCCATCTAAATTACTATATCTGAATCACTACTTTGGCAAAAGGGGAGGTACAGGCACCCATCAGAGATTGTGAGTGTTGTGTAAGAGCTGATATATGAAGAAAGAGTAGATAAAACATTTTTGGATGTGTGCCTAATTTGTGTGAATCTGATCAAACACAGAGGGTTGGTGCTGGGGAAAGAGCATTGGATTTAGAGACCCCAAACTTCTATTTAAATACTGCCTTTGCTATTTATTCTCTGGGTAACCCTAGGCAAGTTACTTCACCCATCTTGGGACTCAGTTTCCTCTCACTTAAAAAAGTGAGAGGACTTAGATGTTCTCTAAGGTCTCTTTCAACTCTAAAATATTATGATGCTGGGAGTTGAAAGATCATAAGAACATAAAGAATCCTGGAGGTCATCCACTCAATATCATATATTTTGAGGTTGAAGGGACCTCAAAGTATAGAAGCTACTGAATCTAAACCTCATTCTACAAATGGGAAAACTGAGGCACAGGGGGATTACACAAATTTAAATCAACTAGTATATGTCTCAAAACAGAGTTAGAATTCAGATTTATAGGTAGAAGGGACCTCAGAGGCCATTGAGTCTTAGGATCATATTCAAAGTGGAAGGTTCATTAGAGGTCATCAAGACCAACCATCTCATTTTACAGATGAGGAAACTGAGGAGCAGAATAGTTAAATAATTTACTCAAAGTTACACAACCAGCAAGTATGAAAGATAGGATGCAAATCCAAGTCTTCTACTTTACAATTGCCAAGGTTCCTTGGTTTTATGGTAGAATATAGGTTAAGAGGGCTTCTCTCATTTCCCTCTCCCTCTCCTATTCCCACTTGAGACTTTCCAATGATAATTCTGGTTTCTAATGTGACTGATCTAATTCCTAATACTCTTGCCTTCTGTGAATCTTTTCATGTGCTATAATTAGAAAATCACAATACAGTAAAACTAGAAGAAATGTTACTCATAATTTTAAATCACAGAGTCTCTGAGTTGAAAGAGAGCTCAAAAGTCACCAAGTTCTCCCCTCACCTGAACAAGAATTCTTTCTACAACACAGGCTTCAAATCATTCTTCAGTCTTTTCTTGAAAATCAAACTTGTGTATGTGTGTGTGTGTGTGTGTGTGTGTGTGTGTGTGTGTGTGCATGCATAGAGCTCTCTAGCCAACAATATCTCAGAACTGCCCATTTCAATTAACTCTAATTGCTAAGGAACATTTTTTTTTCCTACAGTGAAGCCCATATCGCCTTCTCTGCAATTTCTCTCCACTGTTCTGTGAACAAAAAGGACAGGTTCAATCCCTCTTCCCTACAATATTTTCTCTTTTTTAGGATAAGTATCTGATCAGTCTTCCATCAATAAACATCTCAGTTGTCTTCTTTAGCATTTCCTTCCTAAAATGTGATAACCTGAATGATGTACACTATCAAGGTAGAATATAAAACTATCACTGTCCTACTCCTGGAAATTATGTATCTTTTAATGGAATCTAAGATACCATTAGCTCTGGGATTGCTAATTCACTCACATCAAGCTTGAAGTACACTAAATTACCAGGTCTTTTTCAGACACACCACTGTCTACTAATGCCTCCCCTGAATTGCAAAGTTGAGTTGTTTTTTGTTTTTGCATTTTTCTCACCTAAGTGTAGAACTTTACTTTATCTTGAAAAGATGATGTTTTAAAATTGTGGCCATCCTTCTAAGCCTGTTAAAATATTATTTTGTATTGTGACTCAGTGATCCGATAAGCTATTCCCACAACTGTGTCATCTGAAAATTCATTCCATTGATAGCCTTTCCTAAATCATTAATAAATGTTCCTTATATCTCCTCTGCAACAAATTCTAAATAAAAGACTAAGCATAAACACCTGAGGCACTCCCCCAGACCATTTTGACTTCTAGTTATTACTGACAAGTCGCTGGTCTGGCCATTCAACCAATTCTAAATTTAACTCATTAATTATCATCTAAGTGACATCTCTCCATTCTTTCCAAAAGAATGGCATGGGAAATTTTATTACATCCTTTGCTTAATTCTATGTTAGACTCTATATAAAACATTCCCCGATTTACCTAGAACTACAGCCAGATGGTGTAGTGACTAGAGTGATAAATCTGGAGTCTGAAAGATTCTTCCTCTTGAGTTCAAATCCAGCCTTAGATATGTACTAACTGTGAGAGCCTAAGGCAAGTCATTTAACCCTGTTTGTCTGTCTCTTCATCTGTAAAACATGAGAACAAAATGACCCTTCCTTCTCTTTCTTGGAATTGTGAAGTGGTCCATCCATTCTGGAGAACAATTTGGAATTATAAGATATAGAATGGTGCATACCCATTGACCCTGACATACTACTAGTAGATCTTTTTATCCCAAAAAGATGAGGAAAAAAAGAAAAGGACCTATATGTACAAAAGTATTTATGGTAGTTCTTTTTGTGGTGGCAAAAAATTGAAACTTGAAGGAATGCCTATCAACTAGGGAATGACTGACCAAGTTGTGGTATATGATTATGATGGAACACTATTGTGCTTTAAGAAATGACAAGGGGGATGGTTTCAGAAAAACCTGGATAGACCTATATGAATTACACATGAGTAAAGTGAGCAGAACCAGGAGATCATTGTATATAGTCACAGAAATATTGTAAAGATGATCAACTGTGAAAGACTTATCTATACAGTAACCAAGCCAATTCCAATGGACTCAGAATAAAAAAATGCTGTCCACCTCCAAAGGGAGAACTGATGAACTCTAAGTACAACCTGAGGCATAGCTTTTTTTTGTTTTATTTTTCTTGCTTTTTTTTAACAACATGACTAATAGGGAAATATGTTTCGCATGATTTTGATATATTGCTTGCCATTTCAACAACTGGGAAGAGGGTTAAAGAAACTAAGAAAATTTGAAATTTAAATTTTTTAAAAAGGAATGTTAAGAATTGTGTGTTTTTATCTTTTTTCTTGAGAGTTTTTCATTTCTTCTGCACTAATTTTGCATTATAGAATTCTTGGTCGTTAAATCCTATTCCTTTTTCTGATCCCACTCTCCAAATATCTAGTGCCCATCCATGGTAGTTAATTCAGAACCTTCCTCTCCTTCTACTTTGCTGAAATTTTCCTTTGTCCATTCATTTTCTATTCACTCTGTTCATTTTTCCTACCTTCTAGGATCCTCTTTTTTGAGATTCCTTCCCTTTCTCCTTTTAGTTGGTGGGTTTTTTTTGTTTGTTTTTTTGTTTTTTTGTTTTTTTGTCCAGTGTGGTAGTAAGGAGAAACTGGATTGCTATATAAATTTCACCTGGTCATCTTGCCAGAAGCCCTTCCCTCTCTTCTCCTCTATCACAAATTCTGAGATGGCACTGTCACCTTTAGCTAACTTCAAAGTTCCCAACATATCTACTCCTACAAAATGTTTTTTCTTCACTGGTCAGAATTAGTTACAGAGTAGTTGTGTCTCTCTCAATATTTAGTCATGACTAGCATGGGAGTTTGCTTTGCTATATTTGTTAAGAGATTTTTTTTTGTTTTTCTTTGTAATTGGGCATGGGAAAGTGGTAGGAAAAGTAAAACATCAGTTTACTGAAAAATAATTTGGAATTTAAAAAGTAAATAAAAAAATTTTAAGAAAATAAAAAATTGCTTTCCTTTAGGGGTGGTTCAAATGCATATCATTTAAAGGGAAAGGAATGATGTAGGCAATTCATTCTTTTTTCATTAGTGGTGAGCCAAAGTATATAATATCCTACAGATTGTTTCAACTGAGTCAGTCTTAGATGCCCACTCCACATACACATGCAAATACACATATACATAATACATACAAATCCTCACCATTAACTAATAGAAAGGATGAAACCACTCTAGAAGAGACAAGAGTTATTTGTGCAGTTTTTTTTTCAGCTCACTAACATATCCCACTCATCTTTATCCTTTCCTAGATTCAGTCCAAAGTCATGAGTTTTGTTCCTTCATGTACTACAGGTGTATTCCAGTCAACTAACTCTCTGGCATATGTGTGCCTTTAGCCAGAAGGCAGAAGAGAAGAGAGAACCTAGCGAGATTTACTCACATCCATTCTCAGTTACTTGGATACTGAGTTTTACATCATATATTCTAGTCAGAACGGGCCCAGAATGGCACAATTTAAAAGGGCAACACATACAATGATATGGTATTTAGATAAATTAGTGTTAATGCTGAAAATAAACATACAGATAGAGAAGTTCAAAGTATACATATCAATCTAACAAGAGATCAGTGAAGATTTCAGCCTTTATGAACAGCAGGCATATGATCCATCTCCTAGTCCCATCTGGACCAAGAATTCCCTAATCCTAGGCATTAAGAGAACCAAGAGTAAACAGTATTGTTATTTATTTGATTTTTCCACATGATACTAGTTTCCTGTTAGGGTTTAGGGATGGGTGTGGAGGAGACAAACTGGGGGCTGATAGATATTATAGACATTGTAAATTTTTTTAAAAACCTCTTCTAAGACAATGGATAATTGATCACTTCCATGATTTCTTAGTCACATGCTACTTCTATAGCCAGCTTCAATAGCTTTCTTGGACATGAAGTCAGATTAGTAAAACTGGCAAATCTGGGAATCTCACCTTTCTATAGGTAACATTACCAAAAGATTTTTACATTTACTACTTGGAATTTAATTATGAAAAATCAAAATGTTCTATAGATAGGTGCAATTCTAGTATTCTTGAAAACCCAATCTCTTTGAAGTATAAAATTAATCTGTGAACACAATCTTTATCATTTCTGCTAAATTTTAAGTATCTTGAAGACAGAGTATTTCTTTTGCCTTTTGTATTATAATATTACCTTGCTGAAGGTCTACACAGGGAATAGGATATAGGGGAAATGGCCCTGAGTTTAGTCATAAGGTCATAGCATCATAGATTTAGAGCTGAAAGGAATCTAGTATCACTTCTACTTTTTACAAATGAGAAAACTAAAGTTTAGAAAGATTATGTTACTTGCCCCAGGTACATGGGGAAATAAAGGTAATTTAGAATTTGGACTCAAATGCTCTGACCACAAACCCTCCATTCTTCATGCAGTACCACTGTGCCTGTATGAACTTGGGTAAATCAATTGATTTCTCCATAATTTTCACTTTTCTGATCTGTGAAGGAGTTGAAAGGATTAGGGAGGATGAACCAGAAGGTTCTTTTAAGCTCCAAATTCTAAACAAAAACTCCCCCTCAAAAAAATCTGCCTTTAGGTACTCATAAATATTTGGTGAATAAGAAAACTTGAAAAGAAACCACTGACTAAAGTGTTGTTTTTTTTTTTCCAAGGGAACTAAGTAATTTTAATACTTGTCATGCTCTGAATGATATTCTAAAGTAGTCTGCCTCATCAGTGCTTTAAAGTAATAAAGTAGTGAGGCAGAAATATAAGTATTATCTCTGTTCTGTAGAGAAGAAAACCGAGTCTTAGAAACATAAATGAATTTGGCTAAGGAAAAACACTGGTGTCAGAACTGGAAATCCACCCAATGTCTTTTCACTCCAAGTCCAGGTAAACCAAGGTTGTCAAAAGATGTTTGCACCACCCATTTATTAAACTAGCCTGATATTTGTAAAAACACTATTTACTTGATTGAACTTTAAATAAATGACTTTGCTCCCTTTCTCTGGGCTGGGCAAAGGGAAAAGCCTATTTATAGTTTCCTAATCCAGTCATTGCTGGCATGATATTGCCACACTCTTGGAGGAAAGAAAAGAAGTGCTTAGATTGATGGTCTGTCTGCTGAATAACTATAGCACCCTCCCACAGCTACTAGACTCTCCCAAAGAATTATGAGAGGCATTTCCAGCTGACTAAGCAATTCTGATAGACCATTAATGGTGCTAAACCAACCACTGCCTGTGTGTCTCACAATCACAAATGAACTGAACAATCATTCCCAGGAAACAAAGCAACTGAAGCATCCTATTAGGTAACTGAATAAGAAACCACTAATGGGCACCACTGCTTCTATGAAAGGGCTACTTCCATCCTGGTCAGATTGACCTTTAGTAAGTACATACTTTTTCTCTCATCCATTTTCATTACTGTTCTTCCTGCTCTGAGCTTCAGTCCTGTGTCCTAGAAGAGTAGTTCCTTCTAAAAGTCTTTGGACAACTGCAATAAAATGGGAGACATTACTGGCCTAAATGAGGTCTCACATCTGGCCTTGTTGCCTCAGAAATGTTGCTCAGTGGTGATTCAACAGAGAGAGTTTGATGCTTTGGGTCAAGTCATTCTGATATTTGTGAGGGAGGACCGAATAACCTAAAGCACATACCCTACCTGTTGGAGAAGCTACTATATCGTGTTTGCAGACAAAGGAACAGTATTTCATAATTTATCGAATTTTGTTGAGCTGAGAGTAAGCAGAATTATTTAATATTTATATTATCATTTCATATTGGGGATACAAAATCCCTATTTAGGACAACTAGGGTTACAGTGGATAGAGGGTGGGACCTAGAATCAGGAAGATTCATTTTCCAGAGTTCAAATCTGGCCTCATACACTTCCAGTTGTGTGATTCTAAATAAGTCACTTAAACCTATTTGCCTCAGTTTCCTCATCTGTAAAATGAGCTGGAGCTGGAAATGACAAACCATTCCAAGTATCTTTGCAAAGAAAACCCTAAATGAAGTCACCAAGAATCAGATATGACTGAACAACAATTCTTTTGCATTAAGAAATGTCAAGGGGTGGCTAGGTGGCACAGTGGATGGAGCACCGGCCCTGGAGTCAGGAGTACCTGAGTTCAAATCTGGTCTCAGACACTTAATAATTACTTAGCTGTGTGGCCTTGGGCAAGCCACCTAACTCCATTGCCTTGCAAAAAAGAAAAAATAGATGTCAATAGAACTCTCATTTCTGCTTCTTTTAAAGAACTTTTTAAATTTCTGAGTTATACAGGAAGCAGTATGGTCCAGTGGAGAGAGTTCTGCACCTGCAGAAGACTTAAAGTTAGTCAAAGTCTCATAGAAAAGAACAATGGACAGAACATGAATAGGAGCTAGAAGGCCTTCATATCCAGCTTTTGTCACCTAGTCCTTCTTTGATGTTGGACAAGTTGAACTCAACCTTTCTGGGCCTCAGTGTAATCATCCATCTAATAAAGGGGGCTAGACTCTATGGCATCTGAGTTCTCTTTCAGCCCTAGAAACATAAGAAATAGAATATAGTATATACTTATATGTGCTCACATACATGTTCATGAGTGTTTATAGTTCCATTTCATAAGTTTCATATACCCATACCTAATAAATGTATGAATATACATATATAACAATCTAAAGTTTATATTGAATGTTTTATCTAAAGTTATATTGGATGATAGCACATTAAAAGTTAAATCAAACTATCATTTTCAGAAGGGGGAAGGGAGGGATGGAAGGAGGGAAAGGATTTGGAACTCAATATCTTGTAAAAATGAATGCAAAAATTTTCATGCTATGTAATTGAGGAAAATTTTTTTTAATTCTAACAAAATAAAATAAATAAAGTTTATATTGAGCAAGCAGAAAAGAATTCAGATTTAGTATCCATGACAGATGAGTACTTTTTTGCTGTCAATAAGTCATTTATTAATATTTCTCCTCCCAATAGTCACTGATACAGTTATAGCACTATAGAACACATTTATTCATCCCAAGGAGTATCATTCATTCAATCAATAAGTATTAAATGCTGACTATGCACAATGTATGTACCACATAGGTGGTACAATGGAAAGAGTGCTGGACTCAGACTCAAGAAAACCTGAATCTGGCCTCAGACACTACTAGCTTCTGACCCTGGGCAAGTCACTTAATCCTGTTTATCTTGGTTTTCTAATCTATAAAATGAGCTGCAGAAGGAAATGGCAAACCACTAGAGTACCTCCCAAATGAAGTCACAGAGTCAAATGTAACTGAAACAACCCCAAAACAACAAACAATGTAAGATGCTATGTGTTAGATTCTGAGAGATACAAAAGTTTATTAGACATAATCCCTATCCTCAAGAATCTTTAAGGCTCATACTTATAGTTTACAAAGCATTTGACTCAGAAAAATTCTGTTAGGCAATTAAAATATTTTTTATCTCCATTTAACAGGAGAGAGTCAACATCTGGACGTTTGTCTACAATTACAGTAAGTTATAGAGTCAGGTCATAGGACTTTTCTACTATAATTCTCTTTCTACTCTACCACCAGTAAGGAATTTCTAAACCATGATCCCCTTCAGCAGTGTTAGCTGCATTTAAGGATTTATAGTAAGTCAAGTTTTAATGCCCTTCAACATTTTCTTTTTTCTCTATTTTTATAAACAAAATCAAATAAACAAAAAAGTCTAGCATGGTGAGGTGAGAAGTTTTCTGTGTATGTATTTGAATGAAGTTTATTGGTCCTTTTGCATAGATTCTCGTTCATTCTTCTACCACTATAACCATGATGGGGGTAAGGAGACTGATAAATTATCAGTATGAATTTATTTGAAATGTGTGGTCTAACAATAGCAAGTTGGCTTCAGTAAAGATATACTCTGAAATGTTTGGCTGCTATTTTTGGAGAAAAAGGAATAGAAAAAAAGTATAGCCATCACTGAAATTCCCTTGAATCCTTGACAGGCAGTGTGATTTAGAGGACAGAATTCTGGACTTGAAATCAGGTGACCTGAATTCAAATCGTTCTTTTAACATTCAGCTTTGAGACCCTGGCAGGGGAAAAAAAACCCCAAACCCAAAACACTGGCTCTCTCAGCCTCAATTTCTTCATTTATAAAATTGGGATAATAATTTTTATACTACTCAACTCAGTTAATGTGAGACAATGCTTGGTAAAGCTTAAAGAACTACATAAATGTGAATTAGTAGTAAAGGTAGTGATAATTATCATTATTATTGTCATTCTTCATTCCCTCTGGCCTCAAGATTCCTAAGAGTTGACTTCCAAGTGACTTCCTTGGAGCAATGCTGAGAAGAAAAGTGAGTGAATGTCTGCTCACCAGGAGAAGAGTTTAATTAATATAATCAAATCATAATGAGGCTAATTGTAGCATGCAAATATTATCAATTAACCCGAAAAAGGCCTATTAGTCTACAAATCTAGAAATCATAGCCTTTGCAATTGAAGATAACAAGAAAAGGCATCATTAACCAGAAAGGAAGGCTTTTCCTTCATTGTTTGATAGTGATAGTGATAGTGATAGGGAGGTGAGTTCAAAAGAAGTCCCCAAGGGTCCCCATAAAGACAGATAACAAATTAAAGGGGATAGCAATAAGAACTCATCATTTAAGAGGAGGTTAAACAATAAATACCCAAGTTAGATGAAAACATGAATATGTTGGATTGTGGGGGAGATTTTAAGCTTAGACAAAACACATGCCCTGTCCTCAATCTTTTAGGGGAAAGATAGGACAAATATACTCAGAATGATAATATCAGGTATAAGTGTTTATTGTTGAGTTATTTCAGCCATGTCCAACTCTTTGTGGTCCCATTTGGGGTTTTCTTGGCAAAGATACTGGAGTAGTTTGCCATTTCCTTCTCCAGCTTATTTTATGGGTGAAGAAACAAAGGCAAACAGAGTAAACTGCTTTGCCTAGGATCACACAACTAGTAAGGTTCTGAGGATGGCTTTGAACTAAAGAAGATGAGTCTTCCTTACTACAGGCCTAGTACTCTATCCACTGTGCCATCCAACAACCCCAAGGAGAAGAGTATTATTATACTAATTGGTTGGTATTATTATACCAACCACAGAGGATGATCTCTGACTAGGATTTAATTTTCCATTATTAGAGAAAGAAATGATATGCAGAGGTGTTAACACCCTATTATCTCCTTATGAAACACAAACTCGTTTTTCTAATTGATTCTGAAAGGAACCATGCCCATGGATGGCTTAAAATAACTAAGCCTGACCACTCTCAAAAAAAAGTCAAAGTTTGAGACACTTCTGACCCTCTTTATGGAGTTTGACCATGGGTGGGGAAAAAAAGGGGTTTGTCTATTGTCCCCACCCTTTCTGATTATTTCTAGTATTTAGTATCCAATCTATTCATTTAATTAACTCCCCCCATCCATCAAAAATGGGAGACTGTTGAGGGACCAAATATACACATTCTCAGAGAGACTCTCATATAGAAAGACAGTAACTTGTACACAAAAATAGGAATTAGTAAGATTAGAAGGTCCAAGTAGTAGGACCTCTGGAAGAGGAAAAGAAAGCCAGCTATGGTCTCAAGAAGTTATTCCCTCTGTTGAGACAGGTTGGGTCACTAGAAACACCATGTTCAAGTATGTGTAAGACTCCATGAGGACAAAATGGACATTGAAGCCCCATAATAGCAGGCCTGTTGGTCACATGTATTTCTATATATATATTGACTTCACTACCTTATACTCTTCCCTTTGATACAATGTGTTTTTGAAGAATAAAAGAGTGAGCTCCATATTTATAATAGGGCAAGTTGGGAGGTATGTTTTATAGCAATTATTCTTATCATACCATCTTAGAAAATGTAATTATTGTGCTTCCTGGATGTTATAGAATTGGGGGAAATAGTAAACTACAATAATAAGAATCTAGAATCCCAGGGCACCCTTAGAACCCAAGGCAATCACCTCTATGGAGTACAAACCTGATTACCTTATTAAGAAGGTATTCCCCAAAGGGGGCACTTCACAAATGTGCCTAAGTGTATTGCCTTAGTAGAAACAATGTGATTTGTAAATATAATGGAGTTATTGCCAACTAGGGAATAGTTAATATTTTATTTGAACTTTAAAGAACAGGTAAGATTCCAATGAGTAAATTCCTCTCAGATCTTATGTAATTGCATTTGCTTATAGAAACATAATCTAACCAATGAATGTGAAATCTTCAGTCACAATATGAAATGATTTACTGTGCATAATGAAACATGTATAGAAATTATTTATGGAATCTTATGCCTATCTGGGAATGAATAGCTTTAGCCATGCCCAAATATGAAGAAGATTTAAAACCTTTGACTTTGGGATAAGCAAGACAAACACATTTCTATTCAAGAGGCACTTAAAACAGCATCTGGGCCTTTCTAAACTATCAAATGTCACATCCCATTTTCTTCCTATAAATTATTTCATCTAGTGTACTGAAGTATAGAGAACAATACTTCTTTCAAAGTACACTAATATTTTAGTAGTAAATTGGGAAACAATTTTTACAATTAGCATTTCTGACAAGGGACTCATTTCTAAAATATGCAGAGAACTGAGTCAATTTTTTTTTAAAAAAAGCCATTCCCCAATTGACAAATGGTCAAAGGATATGCAAAGGCAATTTATAGATGAGGAAATCAAAGCAAACCATAGTCATATGAAAAATTGCTCTAAATCATTACTTATTAGATAAATGCAAATTAAAGCATCTCTAAGATACCACCTCAGACCTCTCAGACTGGCCAATATAACCAGAAAAGACAATGATCAGTGTTGGAAGGGTTGTGGGAAATCTGGGACACTAATACATTGTTGGTAGAGCTGTGAATTCATCCAACCTTTCTGGTGAGCAATTTGGAATTGAGCCAAAAGGGCCACAAAAATGTGCATACCCTTTTTGATCCAGCAACATCACTACTGGGTCTATAGCCTGAAGAGATTATGAAAAAGGGTAAAAATATCACTTGTACAAAAATATTCATAGCATCGCTGTTTGTGATGGCAAAGAATTAGAAATCAAGTAAATGTCCTTCAACTGGGGAATGGCTTAGCAAACTGTGGTCTATGGATGTCATGGAACACTATTGTTCTATTAGAAACCAGGAGGGATGGGAATTCAGGGAAGCCTAGAAGAATTTGAATGAACTGATGCTGAGTGAGATGAGCAGAATCAGAATAATATTGCACAGGGTGTGATGACCAACCTTGATGGACTTGCTCATTCCATCAGTGCAACAATCAGGGATAATTTGGGGCTGTCTGCAATGGAGAATACCATCTGAATCCAAAGAAAGAATTGTGGACTTTGAACAAAGACCAAAGGCTATTACCTTTAATTTAGAAACAAAACCATTATCTTACTATGTAATTCTGCTATCTCTTATACTTTATTTTTCTTCCTTAAGGATATGATTTCTCTCTCATCACATTCAACTTAGATCAATGTATACCATGGAAACATTGTAAAGACTAACAGATTGTCTTCTGGGAGTGGGGAGGGAAGGAAGATTAGGGGGAAAATTTTAAAACTCAAAATAAATAAAATCTTAAAGAGTTAAAAAAAACTGAAGTACACTAATATTTTGGTCAAAAGTTAAATATTTTCTACACTTGCACCGGTCTCCCTGTATAGGATCTATCTTATGTCTGCATTTGGATCATAGTATTCAGATACATAGATATTCATATACAGTTGACTTTTAAATCTACACCTCCAAACCCTCTCCAGTCTCACATTTAAGCTACCTAGAAATTTCAGTATTGCCTCAAACTCAACATATCTAAACCAAACTGATCATCTTTTCCCCAAAATCAATTCTTTTTTTTTTTGTAGATTTTCCTGTTTCTACCAATGATATTATTTCTCCAGATTTTAGTCACTAGGCTAAAAATCTTGGAGGTATCATTTTTTTCTCATTGACCATATTTACTGATTGATTGATTCTAGCCATTTCTTCTTGAATTCAAATTTTCTTTCATTTTCCCATTAATAAAAGCTTATTCAAATTTCATTGCTATAACCACCTTGCCTCTAGACTCTTCCCATCAATCATTCCATCTTTATTCCATTTTATATCCTACCCAGCTTCTTCTTATTTCACTTTCTCTACATTTTCTGGGAGAACTACCTAATGCATTGAATAATAGGATCAGAGTACAAAAAGGCTAGAATAGTGGATGGAACCTACTATTTATCCCTACTAAATGTAAACTTCATTTTGTTGTTGTTGTGCAATTATGTCCAATTCTTTTTTTTTTTAGGTTTTTGCAAGGCAAATGGTGTTAAATAGCTTGCCCAAGGTCACACATCTTATTAAGTGTCTGAGACAGATTTGAACCCAGGTACCCTGACTCCAGGGCTGGTGCTTTATCCACTGTGCCACCTAGCTGCCCCCTGATGTCCAAATCTTAATGACCCTATTTAGGATTTTCTTGACAAAGATACTAAAGTGATTTGCCAAATCCTTCTCCAGTTCATTTGACAGATGAGGAAACTGAGGCAAATAAAGTCAAGTGTCTTTTCCAAGGTCACACAACTAGTAAGTGTCTGAGGAGGATTTGAACTCAGGAAGTTGAGTCTTTCTGATTCCAAGCTCAGTGCTCCATATACTGTACCATAAGCCATACTACTTCCTGTAGTCTTATATTTGGGTATGAAAAAAAAATCAACTTCACAAGTATAGAATGGGGAAGGTATGATTAGAAAGTAGTTGTTCTAAAAATCTGGTAGTTTTCATGGACTACAATCTAAATATGAATTAGATATAGCAATCATTTCCTCCATTCCTCACCCCCCCCCCCCCCCATGCAGCTTGGGCTGCATTAAGAGAAGTTTTTCAGGAATAAGGAAGTCATAATCTTCCTTAGAGGAGAACAGTATTCCATCCTCAATAGACTTTATCTGCAATTTTGTGTTTACTTATAGATACAGTTTTTTGTTTTGTTTTGTTTTTTGTTTTGGGTTTTTTTGCAAGGCAATGGGGTTAAGTGACTTTTGCCCAAGGTCACATAACTAAAGGAGTATTAAAAGCCTGAGGCCAGATTTGAACTTGTGCGCTCCTGACTCCAGAGTTGGTGCTCTATCCATTTCACCACCTAGCTGCTCCCCCTAGATATAGGTTTTTTTTTTTTTTGCAAGACAATGGGGTTAAGTGGCTTGCCCAAGGCCACACAGCTAGGTAATTATTAAGTGTCTGAGGCCAGATTTGAACTCAGGGACTCCTGACTAACCCCCCCCCCCCCAGATATAGTTTAAGATGAACAATGTTAGTAACACTTTTTAGTGTTTTAAGAGAATAACTAGGATGCTAAAGAACAATGAGTCTATGTCATATGTAGACCAAGCGAAAAAACTAGAGATGCTTAGCTTACAGAAGGGAAGACATACTTGGAGGCTATCACATGTAGGATGGATTGAAATTATTCCATTGGACCACACTGATAATAGCAAGAGCAATGGATAGAAGCAGCAAAGACAATGTCAGGGAAAACTTGCAGCAATGAGAAGCGTCCAAAAGTTGAATGAGATGCTTCAAGAGGTAGCAGGGTTCCCCTCTTTGGGAGTCTTCAAGCTACTGCTAGATAATGACTATGACAGATATGTTATAATGGGGATTCTTTTCATTTGAGATTTAGATTAAATGGTCAGAGAAGTCACTTCCAACTCCCAAATTCTGTGATTTATAAAATATTCCTTTCTGCATACTGTCTTCCAGCAAAATCTGTGGCCCCTATTGATTATAGAATTAAACCCAAAGGCTGTCATTCAAGACCAACCATAGTCTCATTCTGATTTGAGCTTCTGTTATTTCCTAATGAATCCTCTGGTTCAAGCAAACTAAATGCTTTCTCCCTGTCTCTCTCTCTCTCTCTCTCTCTCTCTCTCTCTCTCTCTCTCTCTCTCTTTCTCTCTTTCAGACACACACACACACACACACACACACACACACTCTCCTTTCTCTGTTTTCCACATAGGTGTTTCTATACATATTCATATATATACATATCTTCTACATATATATGTATATCTATATAATATATGTAGATAGATAATTTTCCTTTCAAAGACATCTCACTTTAATAGTAGAGTCTAGATTTCAATGTGGTTTATATTCAAACCAATATAGTTTTCACCTAGCAATTAGTTATTGTTAATGATATATACGTATGCTATGTTATGCTTAAATAATAAAGTTTAATGGCTTTATTAAGGTAATGTTTATACTTCTACAGCAGCCAGATAGATGGTGAAGTGAATAGCGCTAGGTCTGTAGTCAAGAAGACTTGTTTTCATAAGTTCAACACTTACTAGTTGTGTGACCCTGAACAAGTTATTTAATCCTATTTGGCTCTGTTCCTCATTTGTAAAATGGTCTGAAGAAGGAAATGGTGAACTATTCTAGTATTTTTTGCCAAAAAAAACCCCCAAATAGGTCATGACTGAAAACAACTGAACAATAACAGCTATGGTTACAGAAATAATTTAGCTTGTTGAGATGAGATGTTAGTGAATTAGAGTTATCAGTTCATTAATTGTATCTGTGTTCCTTAAGAGAATTAAAAAAATAGAGTCCCAATCAATTAACATATTTTTTGTAGAATGACTCAGGAAGGCCCAGGTTCTTAGGAAACTGACAAGTAATACACTTTCACAATGCTGCAAATAGATCTTTAATGAATGAATTTGAAACAACTATTATCCATTTATATACCAAACACAACCCAAAGTGAATCTTTGCCTCCTAGATCCTGAGAGATGCAGTTAGACCTGTCCCTTGTGCTGAAAAAGCTCTGGGAGGTAACGTGGACATGGGGAAAGAATGATAGAGGGCCAGCTCAGGGAAGATGTTGGGACTTGGATTAGGCAGCCCCAGCAGCAGGCCAGAAACTAGAAATGCCAATCTGATATAAATGATCTCTAAGAAAATGCAAACACAGTGATAGCTCCTTTCATGAGAATAAAGGGAAAACATGCTTCACTTGCCAGGATCCAGGTGGAAATCAAAACCTGTTTTCTGGATTTTATTCTGCTCCAGATGTCTTTTCCAATTCTCCTGAGTCTGTTTGACTCAGAAAATGGCACAGGAACCTACAAAAGAGATGCTTTGGATCTAACTGGGGAGCCACTCAATCTACATTTTCTGAAGCCTGCCAAACCCATTGTAGTAGAAATAGTGTAAGTTTTAAAGTCAGAAGGCTTGTGTTTGAATCTTAGGTATGTTGTACACCTCTGTGACCATGGAAAAGAAATCTTACCTCTCTGGGCTTCAGGATTTTATCTGTAAAATGAGGTTGGGTTAAGTGATCTCCAAGTTCTCTTCCAGGTCGAAATATTATGAATTTAAGACTATCCCTATCCCAACTCTGTAATAATAATTTTTTTTTCATTTTTAAATAAAAACACTTTAAAGATTTTGGGAAGAACCATCAGGGGAAAGAATACTAGATTAGTCAGTGTTTCTGGGTTTAACCCCCATTTCTGACTCTTTCCACATTTCTTTGATCCTCAGTTTCTTCACCTGTAAAATGAAACCATTGGACCAGATGCTATCTGAGGTTCCTTCCTGCTCTAAGCTTTTTGCAACTTCTTTTATGTTTTTTTCTTTCTTGTGCTTTTTTCCTATCTAGTTCCAATTCTTCTTTCACAACATGAGTAATATAGAAATATGTTAAACATGATTACATATGTATAACCTATATCAAATTGATGTCTTGGAGAAAGAAAAATTTAAGCTCAAAATCTTACAAAAATGAAACTTGAAAACTATATAAAATTAGAAAAAATAAAATGCTATTACCTGAAAAAGGGGGGGAAAGATCATGCTGTCTCTAAGTTACTGTTGTATTCACCATCACCTTAATATTATTAATAATAACATTATTACTAGAATATTTATTGGTGTATAATAAATAATGGAGCAATTAGGTGGAACAGTGGATAGGTCTAGAGTAAAGAATACTCATCTTTCTGAATTCAAATCCAGTCTCAAAAACTAGCTGTATGATCCTGGGCAAGTCACTTAACCCTGTTAGCCTCAGTTTCCTCATTTGTAAAATGACCTGGAAAAGGAAATGGCAAACCATTCCAGCATCTTTGCCAAGAAAACCCCAAATGGGGTCACAGTCAGACTTAAAAGACTGAACAATACAACAAATTAAAAATGTAAATAATATAAATACATAGTGATAATCATAATGTGATCATTATTCAGTAATTATTATTATGAAAACATTATTATAATTAGCATATATATATATATGTTACACTTTAAGGTTTGAAAAGTGCTTTACATATATTTTCTCACTTGATCTAATTACATTAACCATACCAAATAATTACACAGAGAAAAGGTTTACTTTTCCTTCTCATATCTACCTTTTAGAATTCTTAGCTCCCTTCCAAAGACCTCCTTCAAGAGATACCCTCCCACTCAATTGTTAGTGACAATTCCAAAATTACTTTTGGATTATTTTGAATATATTTATTTTGCATATAGCTTGCATTTAGTCACCTCTGAATGTACTGTATTCTCTCAGTAGAATGCAGGTGCCTTTAAAGCAATAAGAGTCTCATTTTTGATGTAGTTGTTTTAATCCCAGAGTCCATCCTAAAATGCTTAGGACATATTCAGAGCAGATTGAGTGGTTGCATAAAAGCCATTATTATGTCCTGTGGAGGAAAAGGAAGTCTACTAGACTATAAGTAGACAGGGACTATATCTTTTCTAAATATCGCTTCTCTCATAACCTAGCAAACCATGCAGAAATGAACAAAAATTCATCCCCTTGTGGTCAGTGTAGCTTCCCCTTTCTCAATTTAGCTAAGCTGGTGTCCTATCCTTTGGGCCCCAAAAGAAAGCCATTCTGACTTAGCAGGACCTGCCATAAGTTAAGTTCTTTTGGAATAGTTTTTGAGGTCCTATAGTCACCTCCATAATATGATGAAGCAGGAGATAGCATGGCCTGTCTTTTGGTGAAGATTCCAACCATCTTTTAGGAAGTTTCAACTAACAGGGGAGCCCCAATCTTTATATTTAAAAAGTTTGCCACAGGAGTGATTCAGCATATTTTTTAGCTTCTACCTTCAAGCTAGGACATGCCATAAAGTTTTCCTGCAACAGTGAAAAATGTGTTTGGGTAAGTTCCAGGCAGTATTGAGTAAGTGGGATTGTGAAAATAAAAATAAGGTATGGGGTTCATTTGACCATTGATCTAAGTTTAAAATTTGGATACCCAGGGATAAAACAAAAATTGAAATAGGCTATTTGTTAAATACAAAATAAAAAGATGTGTAGTGGAGTGAAGTCCCTTGATATGGGTGACTCCTTTTTGATTTACAAGAAATAGTTCTTGGAAATAGAAGAAGGGACCTCAAAAATCACCTAGTCTAACCAGGATTAAAAAGTGAATCTTCTTGGCAACATCCTTAACAAAGTCACTGGACCCTCTTAGAATACATAAGGAACCTCTGAAGGCAGCCTGGTTTTTTTGTTTGTTTGTTTGTTTGTTTTTTTCCTTTTTAGCATAGCTCTTCATTGTAAGTTTCTATCAATTAGTAAAGTAGTAAGCTGCAGCCATTAGGTGGCAGAGTGGATAAAGAGTTGGACTTGAGATCAGGAAGATCTGAGTTCAATACTTGAGAACAGCATCAAGCTTACAGCTAAATATTAGTTCATTCATTTGTCCATTGTTCCCTTATAAAACACCTCAGTTTGGCACTTAAAGATTTCCAAGAACTGGTTCCAACTCACTATACTTGACCTCCTATCATACATTCCACCAATTATTCAAAATCTCACTATTTCTAACATAAGACATTCTATCTACCATCTAAGTTCCTGTGGACAAACTATCTTCCAAGTCTGTAATACTTCCTCTTCTTTGGCACTGCTTAGAACCCCTAATTTCCTTCACAGCTCAGTTCAAATACTAGTTACTACTATATGAGGCTTTTTCCTGATCATCTCCTGCTCTCCTAACTGCTTGTGCTATAACATCCCCCTTTCCAAAAACAATATTTTTATCTGTTTTGTATATTCTTATAAACTATATACCATATACTAAAGTATAGACTTACAGACTTTATACCATATATACAGATATATATATATATATATATATATATATATATATATATATATATATACATACACATATATTATCTCCTTTGGTAAAATGGAAATTCTTTGAAGACAGGGATTGATGTGATTTTGTCTTTTTATTCTCTATACTAGATATAGTACTGGCAAAAGCTAATAATAAATAAAATAAAATAATAAATAAAAAACAACAAATGTTGGTTAATTAATTGATAAGACATGGTTTTGTGAGGGGCAGCTAAGTGGCCCTGGAGTCAGGAGAATCTGAGTTCATTAATAATTATCTACCTATTTGACCTTGGGTAAGTCATTTAACCCCACTGCCTTGCCAAAAAAAATATGGTTTTTGATCCCTAATCATTCTAGCTGCTCTTGATGAAGCACAAAGAGGATATATTTGAAATCATGAGATCATTAAAAAACTAAGAAGCATACAATAGTAATGAAAAGAACTTTCTTTGAAGAGAATAAACTCACATTTCTAGGGTGTCAGTTAAAAAAACAAAACAGCAAAATGACCTACATCCATCCTGTATGATGGATGATAACTCATGAATGAATTGGATTTAAGTGAGACAGAGTTGCACAAAGCCACCAACCTCACTTTCTCTTCCTGAGTCATCAAAGTCCAGTGGCAGGAAAAAAAGTCAAGATGATTGGTGATGGCCCACTAGATGACCTTGGCATTTTTGATGTCCATCTAAGTACTAAGTGCCTTCACAGCACCTGCTTCAGCTGCCTTCATGGCCATTCTATCCATTCCAATGGACTTACTGGGGTCTAACTTTTGTACATGCTATGGCTTCTTGAAGCCACAGATGAGAGTTAAGTGACAGATAGACATAAAAGGTGGATGAACCGCTCTGAAAAGGACTTGGCAAGCCCTCACACCACAGGCACAAGTCCTCCCTGAACACCCTATACAATCTACATATAACTCTACTGGTCAAAGTAAGAAAGTGACTACTGCTTTAGCTAGAACTGAAAGATCCCTTTTGTTCAGTCTAATTTTTGTGTGTGAGTTTCCAGATATTTCCTACCCACTCCATTTTATCAATACTTTTAAACAAAAATATGATTCCCTATATCAAATAGCTTAGGGTAGGAAAGGAGAGATAAAATTTGGAACTAAAAAGTTTTTAAAAACCCAAATGTTAAAAAATTATTTTAAAATGTAATTGGGGAAAATAAAACATCATTTAAGAAAATTTAATTAAAAATAAATAATAAAATAATATGGTTCTCAAAAATGAACATCAAAAGTCAAGGGAAGAGAACAATGGGACTATTCTGATTTGATATATCTACTGGATTTAGAATCATAGAATGCTAGCACTGGAAAGGAGCTTAAAAGAGGCAATATAATATAATAGAAAGAGCACTGGCTCTGCATTTTAGAAGACTTGGGTTCAAATCTGACTCCAGACACTTACTACCTGTGTGAGTTTGAGCAAATCACTAAACACCCCCTCAGTTTACATTTCATTCTCTGCAAAATGAAAGGGTAGGGTTAGATGATTTCTGGTGTTCCTTGGAATTCTAGATCAGAGATTTATGGGACCAGATTATGTTAATTTTAGAGGAGTAAACTGAAACCTATAGGGGTAAAAAAGGAAAACAAAATAATATTTAAAAGATCCTGTGTCCGCAAATGCAACAGAATCATTCCATGATACCCCCACTTTTATTAACCTTGACACTGCCCATGGTTTCTAGGCAATCTTCACATAAAATCCATATAGCAAAAGAGTTCTGAGAAGATGCATGCAATGGTTTTTTTTATGATAGAAAGTACCCAAGTCTCCTAGCATGCTGTTAGACATTTTCAGAATGATAAGGCAAACTTTTGACATTCTGGAAAATTCAAACCCCAGTTCCAAGTATTTCCACCTGGTCTTCTTGTATTTGAAGGACTGTTAACATACAAGTAGAATTGGACACATACTATTGGTCTCAGACCACCGAATAGAAGTAATGAGTGGAAGTAGGTAGAAAGTAAATTTAGACCTGAATTTGGGAAAAAAAAAAACTCATCAGAGTGGTATAAATTGCCTTGGAAGGTAGTGGAATATACCTCTGAAATCTTCAGGGAGAAACTGAATGGTCATTTGCTGAGTCTGGTAGAGTAGGAATTCTTTTTTTATTTATGGGATGGATTAGATGGTCTTCTTATCCTCAACCTGCCATCCATGTCCTCTATAATCCAATAATTCTCACCCTTTTACTATTCCTCACACAATGCACACTCTCCAGGCTCCATGATTTCTCATGAGTTTTCTCAATGTCTGAAATGCTCTCCCTGCTCACCTTTACCTCTTGGATTCCTTCAAGATTCAGCTCAAATCCTATATACTATAGGATAAAATAAGCAGGAACAGTCCTTGTTCTTTGGGTGCTATGACCTAAAATAGATTCCTCCTCTCTCCCCAAACTAGTTTCTGCTTCTAAGATTACCTCCTATGAACGCTATATATAAATATATATATATATACATATATATTTCTCGTATGAACAGTTATTTGCATATTGTCTTCCTCATTTGAAAGTGAGGTTATTGAGGACAGGGACCTTTTTTGCCTTTCTTTTCTAAATCTTGTGCTTAATACAGTTCCTAGTACATCATAAAGGTTTAATAAATGCTTGTTGATTTTCTGATCTTAATGGAAGAATTAAGGGCCATTATCTGTATTATTTTCTAGGCATGATGTCCATACATTTTCCTTTGGTCTCCATTTCTCTACTAAGTGGATAGCTAGGACCAGAAGTTGCAAAGCTTGTCCATGGGTCTGTAGGCAATCAGTGGTTTGTACACTCTAGAGTATCCATAGGGTCATTAATCAAAAATTAGGCTATGAACCCCTAATAATGAAGGAATGAGTCCTCAGGGGTGATTTGAAGTATAGAGAGAACAATTCAGTCAATGCTTAATTATCCTTGGTAATAGAGAAGAGGAGAGACCATGAGAATAGAAATATTTGAAATCCATACATTATAAGTACATGTTTTATCCTGAAGCAGAACAATGTCCCTTTATGTTACCTTTTTCCTTTCAAAGATGACTTCAATGCTCATTTTTAAACTGATCTCACAGGGACAAGAGGGCCTGGGGTTTAAGGAGTAAAAGGTAAATCTGACAGAAGAGAGAATCAAAGGGGTGGTCTCTGATATGACTTGTCCTGTCCTTATACCCCCATTAGAGTTAGTTTTAGTAATAATAATAATAATAATAAAAACATTTCTTTGATGTTTTAAACAGAGAATTGCCTTACTAAAATCCTGTGAGGTTATAAGGATAAGAGTTGTTTCCTCCCATTTTATAGTAAGCAAACTGAGGCATAGAGCAGTGATGTAATTTGTCTCCAATCAGATCTGATGGTCTTTTCACTTTGCTAGGAAGAAGACAATAACCAGAATTATAGGCTATTGGCAAGTAACCAAACCATTACCAAGGAGGTTTAGTATATACATATTCAGACACAATCATGTAAAGAAATGCTTAATGATAAAAATCAGCAAGTCCACATAAAAAGTTTTAATTATGTATTATCCAACATGAGCTTTTGGTTCTTGATAAAATCTTCAAAAATTATGCTACTTCTGTAGTACTGAAGTAATCAGCCAGAGCTTTGCCAGGTCATTAACCAGGACCTTGCCAAGGGTGGAACTAATGTGGTTGTAGCCACAGGCAGCATACTTGAGGAATGGGGATAGGTATAAAGAAGCAACCCCACACCTGGATTCTGGCTTTTTAATGGGAATACAATGAACTGTGAGCCCCTCCACCCTGTATTCAAAGATGAGAAAGCAAAATGCCATTAATAGAAGAGGGGGTCCTGGTATGGTCAAGAATGTAGCCCTGCCACAGGGCTTGAAAGAAGCTGGCAACAATTCATCCTCCTCTTGCTGCTAGTTAAACTACACCAGAATAGGCTAACACTAGCAGCTGGCTCTGCTTAGTTGAAATGGGAAGCATTAACTCTCACCAGCATTCTGAGTAGCCCACCTCCTCCCCAACCCCCTTCTCCTCATCCTTGCCTTTTGTAGAAGTTTCTCCTCCTCCCAGGCTCACAGCTGGGAAATGCAGGTGATGTTTTCACACCACCATGTAGGAGGGAGGTTGGGGGGGGTGTCTGAATTCCACTGTAATCCATTTTTTCCTCTTGTTATTTTGCTTCTGGCAATGATTCATTTTCCTGCCTGGGGTACTTAAAGTATAGAGGAATAACTCCCTTTATTTTCAGAGATTAATTTTACAAGCTTGGAAAAAGCACACAATTACCTTTCCTAGAATCTAAAGCTCCAATTAAGGAGGCCTGCAGGTAAGAGAAGAGCAGTATTTTCATTCTCAAAATGCTCCACCGACCCTGTCATCCTGATCACCTTCATCACCTATGACCAGCTATTCTGTAGTTCAGGACATCATATAGATCAAAGAAGTTGACAACATTCTCTATCTTTTGGGTGCTTATAATCAAAAACAAAGAACAGCCACCAATTTATTTTTCCTCCTCTGTCCCTCCTGACAGAGGTTAGACAACGATCTCTCTTTTCTATTCTTTTATAAAACTATCCATGGGGCAGAATTTCCAGTAGTTCAAGACGCTATCTATTTAGAAAAGGGAAGAAAACTAAAGATATCATTGCCTATGATCCTTATATAAACACATCCTCGGGCTCAATGCATGCTCTCATTGTCTTCTGGAGTTAGTATATGGCAGATGCAGGTAGTAGAATAGCTGAGCAGGAGAACCCACTGAATATGTTGCACATGAAAGAGAAGACATCAAAGGAAATAAGAAACCTCTTATTTGTCCCTCAGATCCTAAGGGACAAATGAATGAGTGAATGAAAATATTCGTCCATCCAGTTATCCATTCATCCACCCAGTTAGTCAGCCAGCCATCCTTTTATGCACTATTTGGGTAGTGCTTTGCCTTTTAGGGCTTCATTCTGTATTTCTTCATATTGCTGCTCATTCTTTCACATTCCCCACCAATCCTATCACCTGTAGGAACCAATTAGGTAGAGTGGAAAAAAGGAGAATAGGTCATAAAGTCCCAAAACCAGGATTCAAATCTTCCAATGCTCTTAAGGAATTATAGTCTTATTTCCCTCATCTTTAAAATGTACTACTTGCCTTACAAGATTGTTGAGAAGGAAAAAAAAAGCACTCTGAAAACATTCAAGAACTCTATAAATATGAATTATCATCATTATCACTCAGCACCTTTGCATGTAAACTTTCTAAAGAATTTTATTGAAGATAAGAATGGACAAGAAAAACATAGGGAACACTAGCCTTCATATACTCTTGTGTACTTCCCTTCCTAAATCTCTTTTAGTGTCCTAGGACTCTTATAGCCACCCCTTTTCTATCAAAGTCCAAAGTAGCTATATTTAAACCTGATCTCTCAATAATAATGAAGGGCCTTGCCTCACATGAAGGGAATTTCAAATATCTGCCATCAACTGGGGAGGGCTACCATATAGGTAAGATGACTTTTGGCATCATCTGCAAGTTGGAAGAGAAGGGTTTGATTGAGGTTAACCAGAAAGTCTTTGGAGGTTTCCCCAGACATTGTCAATGTCAAGAAAGGACTTTCTGCCTTCTTTCCGGATATTTGGCTGAACCTCAAAAATGTAGGGCTTGATGGGAGTGCCACCCTCCCCCCCCCCATGCACACCGTACTCTGCATAGGCAACTCCACAATGTGACTGAGTTGGAAGAGGAGGCAGGTGCTGAGTGAATTCTCCCTACACTGGAAGGTAAGAGATTTGACTGCAGGGCACAGGTGCTGAGTTAGGCTTTGAGTTTGCATAAAGGTTCATTGAAAGGTCAGACTCACTCATTCCCCATGAGGAAAATGAGTGACAGACTCTGAAAGGTTTCCTTCCCTACAGGGTTTAGAAATGATCCATTCAGGGAGGTCAATGTTTGGTCCTTCCAAGAGGAAGGAAAGAAACATGTGTTTATTTAGTGTTTATTATGGACTAGGCATTGTACTAAACATTTTACAAATGTTATCTCAACTCTGTAAAGTAGATGTTATTAAGTCATTCTAAGCTGCAGGGTCAACAGCAATTATGAAAAACCAACCATTTGGTCAAATTCAGCAATGACTGCAATTCTGTCTGTCACCAACTATCTACCATATTTATAAAAATCCCTGTCTTAAGTACTAAGGAAGAAACTTGCCCATGCTAATATTAATAGTGTAATATTAGTAGCATTAATATATTATATCCGTGAATTTATTATATTAATATATAAATTATTCATTAATCATTATAAATATTATAAGAGTTATGAAATTATTGTGTTAATTTATGGATTATTTATTAAGTATCATAATAAATAGCATATATAAATTATTTATTAAGTAAATATATTAATAGTGTAAATAGTCAATGTTTATTGGTACATGAAACTATAGGGATTGGAATTAGGAGAAACTTTAAAGATCATCTATTTTGGGGCAGCTAGGTGGCACAGTGGATAGAGCACTGGCCTTGCATTCAGGAGTACCTGAGTTCAAATTTGACCTCAGACACTTAATAATAATTACCTAGCTGTGTGGCCTTGGGCAAGCCACTTGACCCCATTTTCCTCACAAAAAAAAAACCCTAAAAAAAAGATCATCTATTCCAAATCCTTTATTATATATATAAAAAAAGGGAAGTGTGATTATCTGACTTGTCCTTCTATGGGGAACTATCAGATTTTTATCCTGGGCTCTCTTTTTTTCCTCTCTCTCTCTCTATGCTCTCCCTTTTAGTGGTCTCATAAGCTCCCAAGGATTTAATGGTTAATATCTATGTACAGCTATTACTCAGATCTATACATTCAACCCTAGTCTCTCTCCTGAGCTCTAACCCCAACACCAACTATCCTTTGGATATTTCTCCCTGGTATGCTCTAGGCATATCAGTTCAGCAATAAAAATGTTGTTTTTCAGTAATTTTAGTCATCCAGCTTTTCTTGAAAGCATTTGAGGTTTACTTGGCAAAGAGATTGGAGTCATTTGTCATTTCTTTCTCCAGTTCATTTGACAGATGAGAAAACTGAGGTAAAAAAGGTTAAGTGATTTGCCCTGGGTCCACAGAACTAGTGTCTGAGGTTGGATTTGAACTCCGGTCTTCCTGACTCCAGGTCTGGTGGACCATTCAGTAT